>NW_009206429.1:6621-16386 GCF_000690835.1 Fulmarus glacialis | reverse complement strand
CCGTCCGCCGTGATAGAGGCATCCCCCCCGCCGGCTCTGCAAATAGCCCGGGGCTCCTGCCCTCACCCTCGCCACCGGGAAACGCTGCCCTTCCTCCCTCCGCTGCGGGAGGCGTCCACGGGGCATGCTCGGGGGGGCTGGAAGGCAGCCCTGGGCAGAGAGTCGGTTGCCGAGCTGAGAGCACGAAGCCAGGTCCGCTGCACTGATGGAGTCGTACTTCACACCCGGCTCATTGGCACTCACGTTAGGGAGCCCCACGCCCGCACCAGGGCTGCTCCAGCTGACACCCCTCCAGCCGCCGTCAGCCCATAGAGCCGTTGGGCATCCATGGGCAGTGATAAAGCACAGACCTGTGTGTTCACCAGGGTTAGCAGTGTGTCACCCCAGGGAGGGGCAGTGGCTTGTGCTAGCCAGGCCATTTCAGCTTCTTTATGAAAATGGTGCTAACCTGAGCTTGGCGAAGCCGACAGCTCCCCTTTGAAAACCCACTGCATGTACAGAGCCCAGTTAGGAGCCTGCTTGGAGTGAAAAAGAAATTGCATTTAGAAACAGGAGGAATCTGTTCCTAAACCTGGAGGTGACAGTTGATATCTCATTGAGATCCTTTTATTTACAACTCCTTTTAGAACAATCTGGTGCTGTTGATTAGACCAGAAAGAAATTAATATTTACCAAGAAGTTTATTTAAGAGAGACTTGATTCAATCTTCAGTTCCCTCCTTCCAGATCAGCAGACGGCCCCAAGCCAGAGGAACAGACCATGCTTCCAAGAGCCATCTGCACCTGTCCGATTGCTGTTTGACTGCCTAGGCCTGACGTTGCTAATTATATCTGCCTGTTATTTCCTCTGACAGCAGACATGGTTCTGCCGGGTCAGATGATCAGTCTTGGCAATAGCAGCCAGAAAAGATGAAAAACAACCCAAAGGGGCAGGGGGTTTTCAGGCTTGCCCGAGGCCGAGAAGCTAAATCCAGGCCCGACACAGACCATCCTGCAGCCAGACCACCTGTTGGTCTCAAGCACTGGAAGACAATCAACAGCGCAAAAATAAGCGATATCATGAGCCACAGTATCTGGATTGGATAATTTATCAGTGGCAAGGCCAGCATCATGGTTCAACATAGTGCACACACCCCACACCAGGTAGGGCCAGGAAGACAAGAGCAGCAAACCTCAGTGTGACTTCAATGAAGCCACGGCAACTCTCTGTCCTTTTAAATACACTGAGAAATTGGCAAAAAGCCTTTCCATGGATGTCCCAGTGCCATATCAGCCCCTTGAGGATGGAGACCTCATGCTAACGTGTCTCAAATGTGCTCTCAGCCTTCTTCTGCCCCAGCACCCACACAGAGTGAGGGTACTGCCCCGACCCGAGGTGCCTGCTGGGTCATACAGACCCTGAAGACCCAGATCTGCCACAGGCACCATGCAGCTCCACCCTGGGCACCCAAGCTGTGCTGGTGCTCAGACAAACCTCTCCTGGAGGGTGGGATGAACTTAACCCCCAGTGAAGAGGAAAGGAAGCCACCATGCACCACCGGGTCCAAGACTCCAGCCCTGCCTAGCTCTGGAGGGCGATTCCTGGCACGTCCCTGCTGCAGGTGGGACTCTGAGGGCATCCTCTGACCCATCTCAGCTCCAGCAACATTTGTCTCCCTTTTCTGAGTTGCAAAGGAAAGCAGCGAGGAGCTGCTACTGAGCAAGGGCCTGGCTGGGAGGAAGGAAAGCCTTGTAAAGCCACATTCTCCTTTCCTATTGCAGGTGCTGGCATTACACCAAAGACACATTTGGCCGTGCAGGTTTAACAGCGCTCAGGAGGAAGACAGTTTTCCTATCTATCATGATATCGCCAATCGTAATGCAGCCTAATGAGACAACACAGATTGCTGGCAAAAAACAGGCACCAGCACAGCCTGGCATGGCTCCAAGGACTTTATACTGCTTTATGGCTATGGGGGACCTGACCCATTTGCAGATAAGTGGTATCAGCAGCTTTATCAGAGCCCAGCAGCCTGACACCTGCATCACTCTCCTCCCCTCACACACCAATGAATGTCTTTCCCCACCATCCGAAGCAAATCACTTGCTCTCCTAGCCTCCCCCAGGCCCCAGCAGAGGGTCAGCAGGCAGTTTATAGCCCTGAGCAAGCGCTGACCAGCTGAAATCAGTGCAGAGTAATGAAATCAGAGGAAATGACCTGCAAATGGCAGGAGTGATTTCAAATGAACCTGCAACTTAGCTCCATTGTTTGGTTTTGTTTGCTGCTAGACTGTCTCTCTGATAGCTTAATTACTTGTCTATTATTTGCCTTGAGAAGTACAGCTATAACAGTGGAAGATTTAAATCCAGCTCAGGAGTTTCTGCTTCACTGTCCTCCTTGCCCGCTCCTGCTCATTCTATGCTACCCAACCCCATTAACCTGCTGTAGTATCTCCTTGGACTGCCTGTACAACACTTTTGGGGGGAGATCTGAGGCCTGCTGAAGTCATTCCTTCCCCGTGAGCTAGGTAGGAGTCAGAATTTCACCCTCTGAATCTGTTGAATTTTGCTTTCTTAATTTCACTGCAATAACTAACCCCTGCCTTAGCCCTTTCTGGCTGAGGAGTCCAGCCCAAGGCACAGCCCAGAGTAAACCCTCCACCACCACAAAGTCTGCAAGTATTTCTCTCTTTTACTAGCTTTGCTAAGTCAGGAGATCTGGGAATGATCTGGGCTTATCTGGGTTATCTGAGATGGCAGTGGAAGGGAGACATCAGAGAGTGCGTGCTCAATCAGCCAACACTAAAGGAGCTGCATTAGCAATTATTATATTATCTCCTAAGGACAATTTCACCAAAGTTGCCAAAGCTGCTCATGAAAGCACAGTCTGAAACAATCAGATTATTTTTCAAAGGCCCTAGATTAAATAACAGAATCAGGAGTTGGAAATGTCCTTGAAGCCCAGAGCAGAGGAAAGGCTCAGCTGTGACGGTGGGTAGTAAGGTGGGATGGGACCTGGGGAAGATCTGTTGGTGCTGGGCAATGCACCGAGGGCGTGCATGCACTGATTGATTCAATTACTGCCAGTCCCAAGAGGGTTCTGAGCCTTTTTTTTTAAGGCCACTGCCAGAGACTAAACCTGGACCCAGAATCTCACCAGAGCTGGGGCAAAAGCAGTGTCCGATTGTGTCACTCCATGTCCTGTCGCTGCTGGGCAGGGGCTGGGAATGCTGCCCACAGGCAGGCGCCGGTCAGGGGCTGCAGGAGCACAGGTATCAGCTCAATCTCCCACTGCTGTGTTCCCAGTGCCAGCGCTTGCTCTGCTGCTGCCAGGGCCGCTTTGCTTGCTGACATGGCTACTGAGCCGCATGCGAGTGCTTGCTCCAGCCCTCTGTGGCTGAGACGAAAAGACGAACTGATTTGTTCCTGTCAGGATGCATCACTGGGATTCCTGAGAAGTGTTTCAGCAACACTTCTCTTACAGAATAGCCTTGCCTTGTGTTTCGCAAGCCACTTGCTGCCGAAAGAAAGGAGGTCTTGGCTCAAGAGCAGGGCAGGACCCAGCTCTGGCAAGCAAGACCCAGATCTCCCCATCAGGGCCCCCTTGCCCTGCCCATGGGCGTCTCCCCAGCCACAGCTGCCCCGCAGAGATGCTGGTGTAGAGCCCGGTGCCTTCCCCTGCCCTTCATTGCAGCCTCCTCCACAGGTGGCTGTGTTTATTCATTCCCCTGTGGGGTGTCTGCAGCACCCCAGCACCCACGCCTGTGCCCCAACTGGAGGGTGTTGGCGTGGGGGCTCTGCATGGGGCTCTCTCCATTTCTGCAAGGGACCAGGCAGCGTGGCTCCACACCATGCTCTGCTGCATTGGTTTCTGGCTGAATTGCTCCACTCCCTTTCTGGTTTCATCACTTTCAACCTGACACTCGCTTCAATTGGGATAAATATTGCAGTGCCTTGTGTGACAGAACTGCTCGCATCAGCGCTCCAGGGCTCCTTCCTCCTGCCCGCTCCCATCTTGCTCTTCACCTCCAGGAGCACCACAGGCTGCCCAGGTGGTTTGAGGCCGAGGTGCTGAGCCGCAGCCATTCCCTTTGCAAACCCCTCATCAACACCCCCCAGCCAGCATCCCCACTGCAGCCAGGGCCCCACAGCTGAAAGGAGAAATATCAGGGTAAAACCCCAAGTGGGAGTCGCAGCGTCGGTACCGGGCAGCTGTAAATCCCTGCAGTGTCCTCGTGGACAGGACGGAGACCTGCCTTCAGCCACTGCATCAGAGTCAGGAACTCTCTGGAGAGTAACATGGTCCCGGGGACTGTGGTGATGGGGAGGAACCAGCCCCGGTCTGTGCCAGGGGTCCCAGCCCCTGCCCTGGGCTGGGCAGCTGCTCGTCCTGCCCAGAAACCAAGCCTGAAGCAGAGAACGTGAAGGGGAAATGATACCTCTCTCTGATGGCAATAGCACAGATGTGGCTTGGAAAATTCCCCCAGCCTCTCTACTAAAGTGGCTCTTTGAAGTGCTTCTGGCCACTTTTGGGTAACCAAGCTGCCCTCGAAATCCTCAGACAGCAAATGCCTTTGTAGGTGCCTCCCCCCGTGGACATTCCAGCTGGAGCCTCCACCTCTGAGCTGCTCCTCCCAATCGTCTTCCCGCCCTGAGGGAACAGTGGGAAGGGTTCACTGCCCTTTGCCAGGCAGTGGCAGGGATGCCTGAGCATCTCCTGCATTTCTCTGCCCTGCAAGGAAAAGCCCTTGCAGGGTAACTTGGTGTCTGCCTCTCCTGCCTGACAGGTTCCCAGGTGGGTTGACACCTTCTTGTTTGTGTTTCGAAGAGCTTGGTCCTCTGCCATATCCCGCAGCTCAGCACTGCTCTATGTTAGCAGCTCTCGTGTACCATCAGCAGTACACCATCACCCGGAGAGCCAGTGCGTGACACCTTGCTGGGGAGCGGCTCTCCCACCCCAGCGTCCATGCTCCCGGTCACACTAGGGCTGGTTCCAGGCAACACAGACTCCGGGGCAGACGGAAACTAAACCCCAGCTCCTCCAGCTGCTGCTCCTCATGCACGTAGCCCAGAGCAGCCCAGCACACGGGTACCAGTGGGAGCAGAGCACGGGCCACTGGCTCTGTAGTGGTTTGGCCATCCTCAGCATATTTCTCCTCTTCAGCATCAGGTTTTCCCCTTTGAAAAGCTGAACTTAATTTTTCGTCAGCCCTGAAACTCTTAAACAGAAAGTGAAAGCTGACTTTAGCCTCTCGAGGTCTTTGCCTAAGCCATCCCCCTGCTTCTGACCCCCTTCTCAGTTCCCCGGCCGCCGGAGCTGCTGGCAAGGGCAAAGTTACGACTTGGGCTGAGCGAGTTCAGAAAGACGTGGTTGGTGCCGGTCTCCCTGGCACAGAGGAGTAGCTGTTCATGCTGCCCTGAGGTAGAGAAGCGAGGCGGCATCCGCACCCTGGGGGAAGTGGAGCCGGGGCAGGAAGCCGAGGAGTGGCACCGTGGCAGTGAAGGGCTCCTTCGAGGGCGGCTGGCAGCTGGCATGGCTGCTGCTGCGGACATGTAACTCCGGGGAACGAGGGCTGAGCCTGCAGCCACCTGGTGAGTGGGTTGGGGGAAAGGCTCCTGGTCTGGATTCTCCTCCCAGGTGAGGGCAGGATCTTGTCTTGTTCATGGGAGCGGGTAAGGGCTCACTGGGGCTGTGCCAACCTTCCAAAATCCACGTCCTCATTCAGCAGTGATGGAAATGCCTCAGAGTTATATTTCTTCCTTATTTTCCCCTCTGCCAAGTGCTGATTATTTCAATCCCACGCAGAGGTTGGCAAGCTTTTCCAACTCACGGATCCCTAAAAACATACCACAGGAGGCTGCAGGGAGCCTGCAAATCCTGTGACCCTGCCATGCCATGAAAACAGCGGGCAGGGCAGGCTTGCTAACTCGTGCTTGCTGGCAGAGATGGCTTTAACAGAAACCCGAATGTTTTGGGGTGGGCAGCAGCATCCCAGGGGGGTTTGGCTTTGGGGGAGGGCAGAGGTGAAGCTCCCCAGGGGGCTGCAGAGCAGGGGGATATTTGGCATTTCTTCCTTTCTTTTAAACCTGACCCCGGGGAGAGCCTAGAGGGGGACTGCCCTGCCCAGGGCTGGAGGGGCAGCTCTTCTCAGAAGAGCCTGCTGGCAGAAGCAGAGTGGGTTTCCAGGCACCGGGAGGCAAAGAGAGACTGGGCAGTTCCCTCCATGCCCTCCCTCCCTCCTCAGTCCCTGGCCCCACACAGCCTCCCCCCACCTCAAACCCAGTGCGTCTCCAGTGCCCACTCCTGCATAGCTCCTGGCAGCCCTCCTCAGGGCAGGACCCCTGGGCTGCAGCCCTGCTCTCTATGGGAGAGGTTTTCTGGGGGCAGCACGAAGCGGCTGATGTGGCAGGTTTTTTTTTAGCTTGTGCATGGGCTTGTGCTTGCCCAAAGGCTGGCACGGTCTCTGTCCCTGCAGGATGCTGGGCTCTGCGGGGCCCCGCGGAGGTGAACGGCTTCCTGGGGGGCTCTGTGGAGGTACCCTGCGAGTAGAAGCCAGAGCTGGTGGATGCCAATAAGTACTGGTGCAGGGGCAGCAGCTGGTTTTCCTGCTCCATCCTCGTTCAGACCACGGCCCCCGGGGACAAGGCGTGGGGGCACAAGGTCTCCCTGCAAGATGACCCCACTCAGCATGTGTTTGTGGTGACCATGGAGAACCTGACAGTGGAGGATAGGGATCAGTACTAGTGTGGGATCCAGGTAGTCTGGTATGACCCTATGTTCCCCGTCATGGTGTCTGTTCTCCCAGGTAAGTGCCTGGCGTGCCATTCTGCTTTGATGGAGGCTGGAGGGGCAGAGGGAATAGAGAGAGGGGAGGCTTGGGAGGGAGGATGGGGAGAGCCGGGGATGGAAGAAATCCCCCTCTCAGCTGCCTTTGGTGATCCCCCACCTTGCTCCCACAGTGCACACGGGTCCCCTGGGACCATGCTTGGCATTTCCCAGCCACCCCCCATCACCTCCCGGCCAGCAGCCTCTGGGCCCCCAAAGCCCCCAGTCACCAACCTCAGCCACAGCCCAGGACCAGGTAACATTCATCACGGCACTTTGCTTCCCATCTGTTTACACCACGGTGCCCCAGACAACACACTATGACCTCCACACGACCCAGGGGGAAAAGGCCACATCTGCTCCCACCTTCCCATGGACTCTCCTGGAGCTGGAAAACACCATGTCCACACTGAAAGTCAGAAGCCTGCAGGGTGGGTGAGTGCCAGGGCCACCAGGGAGGAGAGGGACAGTCCCCAGCACAAGGACAAGGCAGACCAAGGATGCAGCATCCATCTCCAGCCTGCCTAAAGGGCTTTGGGGCCAGCGGGGTGTATCTGGAGAAAGCAAAATACGATGCTAAGGGGGCTGCTGTATCCCTGCATGCCATAGGACTGCGCTGGTTGGGGCTCCCAGGGTCTTTGCCCAGCTCCCACAGGGCTGCTGGGGACCCCGACAGCCCAGGCAGGCGTGTGCTGCATCTGGGCACTTGTCCATGGAGGAGGGGGATGAATCTATGCAGCTGGCTGATGTCGAGTTGGACAGACTTTGTGTGTACACATGCATGGATCCCTGGCCAGGAAACCTGGGAGAAATCCTTGGAACATCCTTGCCAGCCCACAGAGTCTCATGCCCCTCTGGGGTGGTGCTAAATACAGGGACGAAAGCCCTCCCCAGGGCACAGGGCTGCAGAGGGGGCAGTGTAGAAGGGCAGTAACACCTTTTCTCTCCTCCTAGCACCCCAAACCTGCTTGTCCTGGTCCTGACACCCTCCACTGTGCTGGTGTTGGTTTTGGGCAGCATCATCTGCTGCAAGATGAGAAGAGCATCGCCGGAGAGGAGCAGAGGTACAAGTGATCTGGGGGGCCAAGATGTGGGTCTCCTCTGCAGGGTGGCTGCAGGGGTCCCCGCACTGCTCCCCAGCACCCTTCCCCCCACCCCAGCGCACTGCACATTGCCCTCCCTCTCCCGTTCCAGGGGTGAGCAGTGCTTGGGGTGAAAGGAGTTGGAGCCCTTCCCAGGACCCCAACCCTCCGAGCCTCACAGTCTGGGGGGCTCTTGGCAAAGTCAGTCCAGACCTGAGGTTGCACAGGAACTGATAGGACACCCATGTGGAAGGGCTTGGGACCCCCCAAAATGCTCCCGTTCAGCAAAAGGAGCTTCATATTGGTGTGATCCATTTCTTTTGCTGTTCCCCCAGCAGCCTCAGCTGTGGAAAGGAAGAGGGACAAGGACCTCCAGGTACCGTGCGTGGGAAGGTAGTTGGACGGGAGTCTTGTGATGGCTACACCATGAGGGAACCACTGCCTGGAGCCCTCCTTGTCCTCAACACACCTCATCCCCTCCAGGTCACTGCAAGCTGGGAGCAAGCAGCTGCTTCCAATAACATCTACACGAACAGGGAGTGGGAGCTCAGCTCGCCCGAGGATGACTATGAGAACAGCCTGGCCAAGTGGCAGGTAAAGGGGCTGGGGTAGCTCCCCAAGCACGCAGCAAGTTACCCCATGGGTGCTCCTTGCTCCCAGCCCTGCAGTGAGGAAGAGCTGCCCCACTTTGGGGTGCAGTGAGGAGGAGCTGCCCTGCTTCGGGGTCACACTCCTTCCCCCACCCCAGCCTTTCCCTTCCCTTTAACAGCCCGTCCCAGGCAGCAGCTATCAAACCCTGTAGGAACAGGCATTATGTAGACACGAACTTTTAGGGCTCTAGCATAGGCAGATCTGCAAAGTGCCCCAAATCTTCACATTTCTCCCCCATTTCAGGACTTTGAAAAGGGAGACGAAGTTTCCATTTCCAGAGCTCCAGAACTGTAGCCGATCTACATGAACACACACTGAGCACCTCTGCACTTGGCCCCTCACTGCCAGAAAGCCCCGTGTCCAGGAACGGGCATCCCCTGCAGCTCTCCCACTGTTTCCCCACTGCCTCCTGAGCTCGCTCTGTCTGTCCCATTGAGATTCCCTGTATCCCGCAGGAGCAACCCCTGTCCCCTCCATACCGTACGAGGCCAGGGACCGTAGTGTGCCACGGAGTCCCGCAGCGGGATGCGTATGCCACCAGGCCAGCAGTGCTGTTTACCCCCACCCTGCCATGAGGTTATTAAATGAGATGAGATTGGAAGATTTGGGATGTGTTTAAAATATCCCCCAATCAGGGGTTAAATGCCCGGTCCAAGCTGCAGGGAACCAGGGGATGCGATGCCTTGGCAGCCCCTTCTCATCCTCCACGGTTCTTGTGCTCAGTAATAAGGAGCACATGAGGAGGGAGGGGAGGTCGGTGTCCAATTGGAGACATGACTTCTGTCCCCTCCCCGGCCCCAGTGACTCTGTGGTGCCCCAGGAAGGAGGTGGTGCCGCAGCCGGTGCGGTCACCCCTGTTACCACACAGACCTCAGACTTCTGCTTCTTTATTTTTACCTGGCTCCTCGTTTGCTTCCCTCTGGGTCTTTGCACAGAGCGAAGGGGCTGAAGGGCAGGGTGAGGTGGAGGGAGGGTCCTGGGGGAGCCTGGCTGGAAGAGGTCCCATCCTGCTCCCCCCAGCCCAGCCTCCCGTGCAGACATCAGGATTCCAGCTGCATATCCCAGGCAGGGGAGCTGTGGAAGGAAAAGCCCCTGTTTGGGTAGGTCTCGTCATCTACCCAAATATAATCACGCTGCTGTGAAATGGAAACCTACGCAGCAGTTTTAGAAAGAGGAAGAAAAACCACAAAGATGGAAAGAAAAAGAAGTGGGGTCCTGCTGCACGAAG
>NW_009206429.1:6203-6590 GCF_000690835.1 Fulmarus glacialis | reverse complement strand
GCGAAGGGCCTGCGGACTGCCCGGTGGCAGCAGCCTGGGCAGTGGGCGGCCAAGCTGGAGCTCAAGCCAGGGGGAAGCTCGGCTCCATCCCTTCCCCACCATGGGCCAGGGGAGCTCCTCTGGGTGCTGCTTGCTCCCGAGGGCAACCCAAGTCTCATCATCTGCAAGAAGCTCTGGTGCCAAATGGAGAGCGGGAGCACAGGGGGACCCGCTGCCTGGATCAGCTCCAGGGATGCAGGCATGCTCCCAATTTTCCCCTGAGCCCCAGCACAGTCATACCTGGGATAAAAAAGCCAGAGGAGGAGAAGGAGGAGGAGGAAGAAGCTCCACATCATCCCAGCCACTCTGTCCCAGCAAGCACCGCCAGCAGCGTCGACCTCCAGCCAC
>NW_009206429.1:5510-6120 GCF_000690835.1 Fulmarus glacialis | reverse complement strand
GGTCACTCCCACTCCCCTCTCTCCATATTTCTCACGTCTCCCACTTCCCCCCAAACCAGCTCAGTGCTGCAAACCCCAGCAGAGCTCGGGGCTGGGGCCAGGCGCCTGCACCCCCGAGAGCTGGCAGGACCCCGGCATGTCCCTCTCAGCTGAAACGCAGCCCAGGGGCTGAGCTGACGCCCTCCGAGTGCCTGGGGGGCTGCACCCATCCTGGCATCATTCTTTAACCCGGCCGAGAGGGATCACCAGGACACACAGCCTCCAGCATCCCCAGGAACACGAGGTGGGCTCTGCAAAGATCAAGCAAAGAGTAAAGCTCCCATGAAGGTTTTGCCCTGTTTTGGTGTTGGAAGCTCTGCTCAGCTTATGTGCTCCAGCATCTCTCTCCAGCATCTCTGTTCACCCCTTCATTTGGGGTGAAGACCCCTCCCCTCCTACACCCTCCTGCCAAATGGGGTGTACAGGGTCCCACGTCCCATTTCTATGGCTGCCCGCCCTCCCCGGTGTGCTTCAGATATGCCAGTCTGCAAAAAGCATCTCAGCAGCATGTGCTGGAGGGGACACAGGCAAGTATTCGCCTGCTGCCGGAGGAGACATGGGGGACCCATGG
>NW_009206429.1:1015-5431 GCF_000690835.1 Fulmarus glacialis | reverse complement strand
CAGCCGTATCAGCTACCCCGGCAGCTTCCCCAGCCATGCCCATCCCCTGGATCTCCACCACCGTGATGGAGCATTCCCCCACCAACAACGCCACCGCCACAGGGTGAGACTGGGGCCCTTGGGCGCAGGGTGGGCACGGGGAAGGGTAGTGGCTGTCACTGCCGTGGGCAGCAGTGGGTGCCCCTGTGCGAGGGGGCTCGTGGGGACATGCAGGGTCTTCATCCCTCAGCCTGAGCTTTTGGGTGTGATGCAGTGGGGTCCCAGGCTGTTGTCCACACTTTCTGTCCCACCCTGCGGCTGGCTGCGGAGGGGTGGCGGGAGGGCACCAGCATGCAGGGCACTGCAAAAGCAAAGTCACAGCTTTGTGAGAGAGAGAACCAGCCAGGCTCCCCTCACCGCCAGCCCTGGGGGGCCAGCCCTGAGCGCCCTGGTGCCCAACGCGGTCCTTCTCTCCCTCCCGGCTGCCGCTGGCTCCACTAGGCTCCTCTGCACCCTTCCCAGGAGGAGGGAAGGTAACGGTGCCCACACATGCCCTGTCCCCAGTGCCTGTCCCAGGACTTGGGGGACAAACCCACCCTGGGCGTGGGGCTGCAGGGAGCTCCCCCCTCCCTGTGACACAGAAAACCTGCTCCTGTGTCTCTTCTTTCTGGCACGCTGCCCCCTCCCACTAAAGCCCCTGCTGTCCCCCGCGAGCCGGGCATCTCCATGGATCCGGACCATGGCCCCGACTACGACAACGAGCTGGACCTAGCAGAGGTGAGGGCTCCTGGTGCAGGCAGCGTGGACAGTGCAGTCAGCGTGGGCAGGAGCCCTGCAGTGCGGTTGCTCACCCTGGGCAGCCTCCACACTGCCCAGCTGTACCCCAGGGCTGCGGGGGCACGCTGTCCCCTCGCCAGGGTGGCTGCAGTGACATGGAGCAGGACCCTGAGCTGGAGAACGACGGTGTCTACACAAACACCCCATGTCAGGAGAAGGTGATGGGGACACCCAGCTGACATTTCCTGGGCGAAGAGGTTTCCTACTTGTCCTAGCAGAGCATTCCTCGTGGGCAGAGGGGTCCCTGCGGGGTAAGACCGGGGATGTCCTTGTGATCACCCCCAGGGGTGTCCTTGCAGAGGAGGCGAAGGAGCATTGCAGGAGGCAGCTGCTGCTGTCCCATCACCGCGGCATCTCAGTGGTGTAACAGCCTTTGCCCATGATGCTGGAGCCCAAGGCCATGCTGGCACCATTCCCCAGCCCGTGGGATCCCAAGAGCTCCCTGCCCCTGCGTTGCTTTGGCAGATTGACCCACACCTCTCAGCTGGCAAAAAACCGCATCCCTGATTCTTGTACATGCTGAGGAGTGGGATGTTTTCCCGGCTCAGCAGCAAACAGATTGCTTTGGGTTCAGATAAATCCAGTAAAGAAATTCCTCTGTGAGGGCTTGGTCTGGAGGGGAGAGGAACCAATCTGGTGTGCCCACAGAGCCGCTCTGCTGCTGTCATCCCCCGTGGGGGTCCCCTGGGCACCTCAGTACCGCTGGGGCTGTGTTAGGAGGGCGCAATGGGAACGGACACTCAAAGCAAGAGGAAGACGAGAGCGGTTGGGGAGGCAGCTGGAGCCCTGGCTGCCCAGTCTTTCCAGGAAGGCTTATCAGCAGAAAGCAGGTTTGCAATCTCCAGCCACTTCTTGAATTTAGATCTTGCTGCTATTTGCAGCAACTTGGCTCACAACCAGTGACCCAGTTCACTGGAAATGAATGGGGTTACTTGATGATCAGAAGGAAAACACAGAGCTTCCTCTTGCCATGGCGGTGGGACAGGGAGGGGATGGGATGGGGGGAAGGAGCAGCCTCAGCCTCCAGCAGGGCCAGGGGTTTGTGCTTTCTGCTCTTTCCAAGGGGCACCGAGGAAGAAAGCCATCATCAAGACAGCTGCCAGGGAAGCAGCTTTGCTTTTTGTGTTTGGGTTTCTGAAACTTTCAGTGGAAACATTTAATTTTGGGAGAAAAACAGCGTTGTCACTCAAAACCCACGGCTGTGCCAAAAAAGGCGGTTTTGGGGGGAAATGAGACACTTCTGCTTGAGAAAACAAACCAAAGCAGCCCAGCTCACGCTGGTGGCCGGCTCGGGAGCTGGGGAGCAGCAGTGCAGGGGGTCCATCATCCCAGTCCATCATCCCAGTCCATCATGACTGGGAGAGCATCCTGGTGGTCGCAACCGGTCCATCCACAGGGGCTGACCTGCATTCGCTCTACCCAGGTCCCCGGACCCCCGCTCTGGCCTGGCCCCCCTGCAAAGCCTCCCAAAGCCCTTCAGGCTCTGTGCATGGGGAAATGGGGAAAGGGCTGCGTTCCCCACTGGGACAGGCATCACAGCGGAGGAACCAGCTGCATTTTGGCATTTTGCTGGGAACCAGTGGCTGTTTCAGAGTGAAGGCAGAGAGTCTCTCTCATGAGACACCCCCAGGGTGAGTCATGGTCCCCGGACGAAGGGGAGGAAGCAACCGCCTTTAAAAAAGACATCCAGGGTCTGCGGGTAAACGCTGCCAGAAAGCGACAGGAGAAGGAGGCTTCGGGAGTTCCTGGGATGCCGGGTGCGTGTGAACCTGGCTCCGTCCCACAGGGTGCTTCGTGAATAACCACAGGGAAAAATCCGCATCAGGAGTGAGAAGCTGAAAAATGAGGATTTTCCTGGTTTGGACCATTTTCCCAGGTGAGACCCAGGAGCACAGGTCAGGCGGTTCCCCTGGGCTCTGGCAGAGCTGCGGAGAGGCTGGGAACGTGCCACGCCCACAAGGCGGTCTGAGCCAGCCCAGGAAGCCCACCGCGGTCACGGCAAGAGCCCAGCTGATACTGTCCTTTTCTTATGGCCAGTGGATGGCTACAGGGAGTGATCTCTGAGGTATGCTTGTATTGCTGTCATATGAACCCTGGTAATAAGGCTTTTTGCTCATTTAATAACACGCACGCTTCACAGGCCTCTTTTTTTAATGCCTGGGGACATCTCATCTTAGCACTGCTCCCCAGTGCAACGGGTGCACAGGCACAGCCTTCCTTGGGACAGGGTGCCCATGAGCATTCCGGGCTCAGATCCCTCCTGGTTCCCTGAGGCGATGCTGGTATGTGTTTGCAGCATCTCTCCCTGTCCCCCGCAGGCAGCTGGGCAGTGACGGGCCCCGCACAGGTGACGGCCGAGCAGGGCGGCTCGCTGGCTCTGTCCTGCAGCTACAAGCCAGGCTACAAGCTCTACCCCAAGTACTGGTGCCGCCCGGGCTTCCTCTGGTTTTGCTTCACCTACATTGCCCAAACCAACGGCTCAGAGGTGACGGTGACGCAGGGCAGGGTGTCCATCAGGGACAACCATGCGGCACGCTCATTCACGATGACGCTGGGTGGTATCACACCGGGGGACGCAGGCTGGTACTCCTGCGGGGTGAGGAGGAGCCTGTGGTTCAGCCTGCGGCACAACACCGAGGTGATGGTCTCCGCAGGTAAAGCTGGGCTGGGAGCAAAGCAGGGGCATGCGATATAGCCTGTCACTTGAGGATAGGGCTTCCCCAGCCAGGGGAACTCAGGGGTTATCAAAGCAGCAACAAGGTCCTTGCAGGCACTGAGACCCGCTGGAGGCTGCTCCGGTGCAAATTTGGATGAGGGATGGAGGAGGCTGTACAGAGCTTCATGCAGAGCAGACCCTCTCCCTCACTCCCATTCAGCGTCTCTGCTTCCACAAGCCCATCCTTTGGGGTTTACAGTCCCTTCCAGTTAAAGCCCCCTTTTCCTTCCTCCTCCTCCCCAGTGCCCAGTGTGTTGCCCGAGGACCCCCATCTCCACCTCCTGCACCTCCACAGCCAAAGTCTTGGGGCAGAGACCCCACACACAGGGGGCAGGACAGGGTGCGGGGGTCTCCATTTTGCTCTGACTCTCTGTGTTTTCCTTGCAGCTGTTTCAACCACAACCGAGGGCAGCAACGTGAGCCCATTGGCCACCAACCCCCTGTGTACCACGGGCTGTGGGGAGCCTCCAGTGCTGTGAGTCAGGGCTTGGGGTCCAGGCAAGCCCCCAGCAGCATCCCCTGACTTAAGACACCTTTTCCCTGCATGCATCCCCCAACCCTGGCTCTTCCAAGTTGCAGCAGCCCCAAGGAGCATCCCGGGGGCAAGCGGGGTGGCTGGCAGACATGCAAGTGCCCCAGTACCCATCCTCATTGCCCAGACCCTACTCAAGCTCTAGCATGATCTCCTCTGTCCTGCTCAGGTCCCAGCTCAGCATCACCTACCTGCTGCTCTTCCTCAGCATGAAGGTGCCCGTGGCACTGGCCCTGGTGTGCATGGCTGCCTGGGTGAGGAGCCGGCGCAGGAGCCACGACCAGGAAAACCTGCAGCTGTTGGAGGTGGCCGGCAGCACCGGGGCACCAGGCTGCACCCCCGCCCCAGAGCA
>NW_009206429.1:0-919 GCF_000690835.1 Fulmarus glacialis | reverse complement strand
ACCCATCAGGCCTGCCGCGCGCGGGGAGCTGCTCGGCACTGGGTGCTTCTCCCCCTGTGAAGCCTCGGCCCCTCCCGGCAGCCCCTGCGCTGGAGAGGGGAGGGTTTGGGGCGCAAAGAGCCTGCATCTGCTGAGCTGGAGTTGCCAACTGCAGACAATTTTGCAATAAAGCCTGGGTATCTTGCAGGTGCCTGTCTGTCTGCCTGTCTGTCTGTCTGCCTGCTCCCTCCTTCCGCTGCCAACACCGCCTGGGGCTCTGATGGCTGCTGATGCTGATGTGTGGGGCTGTGTGGGGACATGCTGCAGCATGGCTGGGGGTGACATGGGGTGACAGAGTGCCACGCGGGTGCCTGCTCCACCACAGCCTGGCCGAGGCCTGGCGTGGGGAGAGGAGCCCTCAGCCCTGCCAGCCCTGCCCTATGCAACCAAATGCCCTTCTCCAGCCAAACATTTCCAAGCTCACTTGCAGCTGAGTGAGAGCCGGGGAACAGTGTTCTTCCACAACTGTCTCCCCCACTACAGCAACTTTCCACCCTCAGCCTGAGAGTGAAGTTCACATCACACCCAGCTGCACCGTGGGCTCAATTTCTCGTTAGTCCTGTTATTTTCCAGGTTCTGCATCTCCAAAAAGCGGGCACCTGCACGCTGCTGAAACCCTGCTCTTTACACGTGGCACCAGCAGCCACATCAGGGAGAGCAGTGTGGCCACGTCCATCCCCCCCCAGGGCTATGCCACATGCTGCATTTCATGGCAAAACCAGCTTCACTGGTGTCCCCCCAGAAAGCTTTGGAGGAGAGTTGTTTCTCCCCAGCATTGTTTAAGGAACCGAAATGCCCCAGATCCCAGGAGCAGGCACGAACCAGGAACTTGCAGCCCCGTCCAGCCCCACGTGGCAAAACCTCCGCTGCAGACACAGCA
>NW_009206428.1:9928-10141 GCF_000690835.1 Fulmarus glacialis | reverse complement strand
CAATCCTGGAGCTCTGAGCTGGGGCTACCCACACCCCCAGATGCAACTGGGAGCATCCCTCCACCTGCAGCTGGATCTGGGGTTCAGGGGATGCCCCTGTCCTGGTGGGAAGCTCCCACCACCCCATCGGTCTCTGCTTTCCCTCGGCAGTGCTTTACCATCGAGAAGCTGGGCCGGCGGAGCCTCATCCTCACCAGCCTTCCTGCCCACCGC
>NW_009206428.1:7294-9550 GCF_000690835.1 Fulmarus glacialis | reverse complement strand
CCTTCCTCTGCTGCCTGCTCCCGGGGCATGCTCCCGCAGCTCTGGGGACGTCTCAGCATCACGAGTCGCTGAGCTTTGCGAGGCCAAATCTCACCGGCTTTGCCCCATACATCCTGCATGGCCACTGTCCCCAAGGGCCACCACCAAGCTGAGGGGCAGGTGTGAAGCCCCGTCCCAGGGACACTGGGTGCGAAGCTGGGGACCACTGCTCCAGCAGCATCCCCCAGCCCCGTGTCACTTCGCAGACCACCCTGCCCTGGATGCGCTACGTCGGTGTCGCCTGCGTGGTCGGCATCATCGCTGGATTCTGCATGGGGCCAGGTGGGTCTGGGGCCAGCGGGAACAGGGGGCGGTGGGGCGGGAATGGGGGTCCTGGGGGAGCAGCAGGGTTTGCAGGCAGGTGGCAAGACCAGCGCTCTGGCCCCTTCCCTGCAGCCAGGCCTTGGTTTGTTATGCTGCACCCTGTGAGCAAGATCCCACCACAAGCCCCTCCAGCCCCATGCACACTTCACCTCCTCCTCTTCGCCCCTGCTCCTGGGCCAAGCAGGGGGAAAGCCCTGGCAGCCTTCCCTGGGCCCCGCTGGAGATGTCACCCGCTCCCACCATAGTGTGGCTGGGGGGGTCGTCCTTTCCCTTAATCGAGCGTGGGCGCAAGAGCGGGCTCAAACAGCAAGGAGTGAAACCTGGACTGGTTTACCCAGTTGATGTATTAGCAGAGCTGTTAACAGATCTATAATTCATCCTCAGCCCAGACTTTATTCACTGTAATTACATCTTTAATTAGGATTTTAATGGCTCATTGTTCACAAACAATGATGAATAGGAGTTTTAAAACAAAAAAATATATATCTCTATTCTGGGCGAGCTGTGAGTAAGAGTCCGTTAGGGGCTCCACTCCTCCCTCGCTTCTTAGCACTTTTTTTTGGTTCATATTTTCCCTTTGGAGCATCTTTTATAAAGAGGTCCCAGTCAGCCCTGTCCCAGGCAGTGGGACCCCGGGCATGTCACCATGTCAAATACAGTCCTCTGCCAGATGCCCGTGTGCCCTGGGATGTGCACTGGACCTCGGACCCTGCCCTCCAGCAAAGGGACAGTCCGGGGAGCCAGGGCTGCCGGCTCAGTGACACATGGCAGGAGGAGCTGAGTCCTTCCAGGAGAAGTAGCCACAACCCATGTCCAGTTTTTAATAACCAGGTTGGTTTGGGCAATCATCTTCAGTCATTCTGGTTTTTTTTTCACTGTACATGGGAAAAGCCAGCTGGCAAATGGCATTTTGGTGTCCTGTGGGAAATTCTGATGCTCGGAAATGTGGTTGCTTCTTTCCTGCCTAAATCAGCCACAGCGTCTGAGCCTTTAGCTAATCGATAGAAGGAAATTTTCTAAACCGTTTTGATCAACGGAGGGCACCAGGAACATGTTTCTGTATGCCTGTGGTCTATATGAGATTTAATATATCAGCATTTAAGCAAATTATTGCAAAATGAGGATCCAGATGAAATGTTCCACCTTGATATTGACTCGGTCTGAAACTTCCCATCCAAGTAACTTGTGAAATTGGCCTCAGGACCCAGCAAGGTGCAACTGTGGTATGTTGGGGGACATCACCCACCCACCAAGATGGATCCCAAGGGGAGACCAAGGGCAGGACACTGGTCCACCCATCCCTGTGCTTCCCATCTCCTCCAGCCCTCCCAGCACCACCACTTTGACCTGTGGGTCCTGCTGGGCTCCAGCCCTTTGGCCACAGGACTGAGATGGGCAGGACCTGCCAACCCCAGGGGTGCCTGAGGCAGCCTGTCCCCCGTAACCTCAACCTGTCCCCTCCCTCCGCAGCCGGTGTCCCCTTCCTGATGACAGCCGAGCTCTTCACGCAGTCGCACCGCCCAGCCGCCTACATCGTGGGGGGGTCCCTCAACTGGCTCTGCAACTTCACCGTCGGCTTCATTTTCCCCTTCTTGCAGGTACTGGTCTGGAGGGGTCATGGGAGGAGGAGGGAATGGACATGGCCCTGCTGTTCCCCCAGGACAGGGTGCCAAGCCAAGCTTAACCCAAGGGATGCCCGTGCTCCTGGTTCAGCTCAGTGGTGGCCAGAGCCCGCCCGGGGAGGGGTGACGGGAGGGGACGCTGCCTCGTGCCATGTCCAGCTCGGGGGTGCCTGGCTCTCTGCCCTATCCCTGCTTTCTCATTGTCCCCAGATGTCAGCCGGTGCCTTTTGCTACCTGGTTTTCTGTGGCATCTGCCTGCTGGTGGCCCTGT
>NW_009206428.1:4906-7220 GCF_000690835.1 Fulmarus glacialis | reverse complement strand
CCCGCCACTCCTTCCTCTCCATCCCAGCCCACCTCATCGGGATGATGAAGCTCGATGGCTACGGGGCCTTGGAGAGCAGCTCCCTGGAGGGCTCGGGCTCCAGCCTACCCTGACCTGCCCCCCGCCTCCCACTGTGGGTCCCCCACCCAGGGTGGGCTGTGGGGGACAGGGGTGGTGGAGGAGGCTCGGGGTTGGGGAGGGAAGTGAGGGCCAGTTTGCTCGGACTCGATCAGCTCTGTGTCTCCCAGGACATCTCGCCACACCGCAGCCTGCGGCCAGGATGAGCTCCGATGGTGTGCCAGGGCTGCACTGACCACTGTGCATCGTCCCCATGCTGGAAGAGGTGCCCTCCAGAGACAGGGGGACCTGCTGGGGGCAGGGGGTGCACATCGCTCCCGGGCACATGGACTTGCCAAGAGCTGCCCGCACAAGATGTTTAATAAAGAGCGTTGCCTCCAGAGCTGGCGTCTGGCAAGTGCAACCTGGGACGGCAGCAAGCTGAGGCGTGCTGGCACGGGTGGGTGCTTCCCCAGTGCCAGGGAGCAGTGGGGAGCAGCAGGATGGATGGGATCTTGTCCCCCTCCCCGCTGTACCTGGCTGGGAAGGTCAGATTTGGTCAGATTTGCCCCACATTTCCTAGGGCGGGTGGTCAGGGTGGCTCCCGGGCTCTTGCGTCTCACTCCACGTTGGTCATGCAAACACAGGCTGAGTTGCAGAAAGGACAGGGAGCAGCTCAGAGCTGGGGGTGACCATCCAGCCGCCATGCCCCCCCTGCCCCCAGCCTGCTGGCAGCCTCTCGCTGCCCAGCCCTGCACGCTGGCCCTGTAGAGTGCTCCCATGGGACCCCCGCACCCTCCCAAACTCTGCTGAGGACAAAGGGGTCCTGAGTGCACCCACGTCCCCTTGCTGCTCCCCATGAATTACTGTGACCCCAGGGGTGCTCTCCAAGCATGACTTCTCCCGCATCTCTGCCCTGGATCCTGTGGTGGGGGCTACCCTGTTTCCTGGGACTGCTGTGGGCATGACACTCGCATGGCCCAGGACCCTCACAGCAGCTCCCACGAACACCATGGCGTCGTGGGGTCCCAGGCCAGTAGACCCCCAGGGAGCTGCCGTTTGCAGGCAAACTACAATATTTTGCTCTGGTAAGAGGTAAAAGCTGGGCGGTGGGGAGGCCTGCGTGGCCAAAACCCTCTAGTGCCAACACAGACACGATTTATTTTGTTGCAGATAATTTAGCCCTCTTTTTTCCAGCTCCCCACTCCATGATGGGCCCACGGCTTGCGTGTTTGGTGCTTGTGGTCACTTTTTGGTGTGCTGGGCTGCAGCCCATGCGAGGAGCTCACCCTTTCTGCATCACTTGGTAAAGCTTTGCGGTGTCTCCGGGGGTGGGTGGGCGCCTGGCCCATGGGGACAGGGACTGGGCCATACTGGCTCCCCCAGTGCCCGCTCCCAGCCCTTCCATCCTCAGCAGGCGGCTTGGGGCTCTCCTGCAGCTCGAGCTGTTTAAGGGACATCAGTCAAAGCAGGGGTCACGGCTCCACAGCATCAGCCGCTTCCCACTCCGTCTCCCTCCCGACTCGGCTGCTCTCGGCAGCAGAACAGAGCGGTAAATATGTGCAGCATTACATATGTATAATGGAGTGTAAATAACCCCAAAAAGTGCATTGTAAATAGACTCCAAGTTTATCCTTTATTAATGAGGCACTGAGTGCCCTGCTGTTTTAGAGCAGCGAGACTTTCATAATATCAAAACCTAAATTACACTTGTGTCTCTCATTCCCAGCAAACGACAGCATCATTTCAGGCCTCTTTGCCACTTGTATTTATTTATTCTGGTATTTATTTATCTCTCCCACCCAGCATGTGGGGCGGCTTGGAAGATGCCCCCTGCCCTCCATGTGGGAGGCAATGGCCCCCCTGGGAGCAGCCCCCTACCCCGGGGTCCTGGTGTTGCCAAGGAGCCAGAGTGTTGCCTTATGGCTAAGGACTGCTCAGGTGCTGGCTCATGAGATGGGGCAGACCTGGGAAACATGGGGTCGGGACCCATTTCTGCCAGGGCTTCAGACACCACCAGAGCCAGAAGTCCCCCCTTTCCAAGGACTGAAGGTCGCTGGCAAAATCCTACAGTGCCTTTTGGGTGCGTTTGCTTTTGGGGACCCTTGTGAGGGTACCGTGCCAAGGGACATGCCCATCTTCCTTCTGTCAGGACCTGGAAGGGCGGGAGGGAGGAAACCCCACACTCATGGGACACTAGCTTCTCATCAGGTTTTTCTTTAGGATATTGGGGCAGGATCTCTGGAGAGTCCCAGCC
>NW_009206428.1:369-4869 GCF_000690835.1 Fulmarus glacialis | reverse complement strand
CCCCCCCCCCCATGACTCTGGTACTCTTGCAAAAGCAGGATTTGGGCTTCCCCTCTGCTTGCCCTGCCCAGGGAGGCATTCCCTGCCATGCCACTAAAGGCTTCTTGGGAGGGTTATGGCTGGGTGGGCTCCAAGCTGCTTCCCCATGTCCAAAGCAGTTCTCTGGATTCTGGCCTCCAAAAGCACAGGTTCTGCTTGGTGAGGGTAAATCTGTATCCTCTAGCAGTGTCCAAACAAACCTTGAAAGGTTGGAGAAGGTGCAAAGAAGAGTCCAAGAAATTACTTTGATGCCTGGAAATGCTCCTGATTCTCTTAAGGTTTGCAGAAACGAAGATGAAGGTGACTTCCTCCCAATGCGTATGTGCCTTCTCGTGATGTACCCAATGCTAGGCGATGGGTGAGTTTAAGCACTGAGGTATACACATGGAGGGATGGAGCTTATCCCAGCCAAACTGGAATGGGAAAGAAGGCCTCAGTTTGAACTCTCCAGATACTTTGAAATGGGTTTCTCAAGGAAATGGTGATGGCCCATCACTGGATATCTCCAGATCCTGCAGTGAAGCTCTCAGGTGCCTGACCGGGAAGCTGATAGAAGCTTGCTGATAAAAGCTTGCTGATAAAAGCTTGCTGATAAAAGCTTGCTGGACACACCGTGGTGTCCTTGTGCCAGCACCGGCTGGCTGACAGGCTTTTTTTGCCCGAAAAAGCCAAGGAGCATTCACACCCTGCCAGTGCTCATGGTCCCTATGGCTCCAGCAGGGATGGGCTCCTGGGGGATGGATCCTGCTAATGATGGGGACCCACTAAGCCTCTGAGGCTGAAACCTTCCTGCACTGGTTTCATCAGGTGCCCTAACAGCGAACTGTCCTTGTCACCTCAACAGGAGTGCCTTCGCTCCCCCAAAAATTTCACCTGACTGTAGAGGTTCCATCAGGGACCAGTTTTGAGCGGAGATCAGTTCCTGCATGCTCTGAGCAGGGTGAAAACCCTGCTCCTGCCTCCTTCTGTGTGGAGAAAGGGGAGCTGGAGCAGCACCCCTCTGCCCCACAGAGGTGGGTGCAGAATTGGTCCCTGCCTTTTGTCTCACCAACGGAGGAGAGGCTCTGGAGCTAAGAAGCTCCGTAAGGCATCTTGCCGCTCGATGGTACCCAAAGCTGCACCACGGCCTCATGCCCTGGCCCTGGGGACCCGAAAGCAAGTCACAGTGCTGCGGTGGAGGGTTGAGCCCCCGGCACAACCCCTCCTGGGCCGGGCTGGCACTGTTGTCCCCTTCGGTCCAGGCTCGTGCACGGTTTCCTCTGCTGTGCTTCGAGCGCAGCTAGCACAGGGCGAGGATGCTGGACACGGGGGGCACTGCCCGGGGGGAAGTCAGTTTGCTAGCAGCCCTGTGTCTGCAGCCTGGGCCCCGGATGCGTTTGAGGTGTCTGGGGGTGATTTACCCCCCAGAGGCCCCCAGCTGCTCGGGGCTGTTCAAAGCAAGGCAAAGCTGGCAGAGGAGCCAGCATGGCGTGGGGCTCTGTCACCTGCCCTCTCTGGTTTCTCCTCGGGAGTGGGGGGACCTGGCTGCGGGGCTGCATGGTGGTGAGGACGTGGTGCATTGGGCACGGTACCTCATGGGGAGCAGCCCAGGCTGATGGGGAGCCGAGCCCCTGTCAAAGCTCTACATCAGTGCTGACGGGAGGTCTGAGACTGCAGGATGGGACACCCCCATCTCCCAGTGCCCACATCAGGGCACTCCATGTCCCCCCCTTCACAGCCTTGTGTGCAAACACACCTTCAGTAAAAGCATGGAGAGGGCAAAAGAGGGGGGGAACCTCTTCCCTTTGGATACAGGGTTTGTCCTGCACCAGCCCCTCTGCCCTCCCCAGGCAGGGGTTAAAGAGGCCCTGTCTGCACTTTGGGGTTGGCAAACCTTCAGGCGATGGGCTGGAGCTGCCCCCGGGCACCCTGGGGATGGTTCGGGAGGTGAGCATAGAAGGGGAGAGGAAGAAGTGGCAAAGGAGTAGGACATGGCAAATGATGGAACAAGGAGCTGGGACCAGCCCCTCTCCACCGCCAGCTCTGCCACCGCTGGACCCACGGGCAGTGCTCACGGTAATAACTGCCAGGACACAAGTGACCCGGAGAGCAAAGGTTGCACTCCCAAAATTAGGAAACACTCTCAGATGGTGAAACACCCTCTCCAGTTTTGGTATAGAGTGGGAGGCTCTCGGCACAGTCCCAGGCATCTTCTGCCTGGGAAGGGTGATTTCAGCCAGGAATGGGTCCTCTTGGCGTCTTCTCTTGTTTTCTCTTTGCACTCACCACTGTGCAAAGGAGACCAGGAGTTCCCCAGGGAAGGGGACAAGGACGCGGCAGTGGCAGTGTGCCCCTTCCAGGTGCCACAGCCCCATGCACACCCTCGCGCTGCAGTAAACCTGGCTCACTCCCGGCTGAAAGCTGTCCCACAGCGGGGTCTCCCCGGGGCTGAGCCTGCAGCTCTCATCTCCTTAAAGTGCAGAGCCGGCTCCTGTGGTTCACGTGGACTCTGGTCAAGCGCCTTTTTGCAGGGTGATTTTTTTACTGTGTTCTGGGTAACGGGCACTCAGCTGAAACCCGGCACTTTGAAGGGGTGGAGAACAGTGATTTGTTTCTTTTAAAAGCCTAAAATGCTTCCTTGGCATCTTAAAAAAAAAATAGATGATGAACAATTTAAGGGCATATTTGGGGGAAAAAAAGTGTTTGTTACCCTATAGAAAAAATAATAGTTCTGTATTAATGCCGGCAGGTCCACGTCTGGCGCTCTGTGGGAGCAGATCTCGGCAGCTGGCGCAGGGTGCCGGGGCTGGTCTGGATGCGGCTGCCCAGCGTCGGGGTGGCTGAGGTGAGGGTGCCCGGCGGAGGGTGCGCACCAGCAGATGGCACTCCCAGAATTTATTGCTACAGCAAGCTGCCTCTCGGAGAGCAGTCATGTAGGAGATGTCCTATTATATGGGCAGTTGACTTTAATAGTCATTGTGTGCTTAAAGCACAGCAAAACAACAGTGGGAAAAAAAAAAAAATCCCCACTCCACTTGGATGGCCCTTTTCCCCCCAGCCCTGCTAGTCTATTTGTACAGTAAATTAAAAATATGAATCACTTCTCTCTACTGCCTCCCCAAACACTCATCCTGTCAGGCTCTGTGTTGTCTTCATTTGTATTACCTTAATTTAATGTTAATTATGTTCTTCATTTACAAAGAACAAGCATTTACACTCCCTGTCTGGGGATTTTCCACGCTCGCGGTCTCCACAGACTGGGAGGCGAAGGGGAGCGGTGGAGTCAGCGGTGCTGGGGAGGGGGCTGTTAGCACGGCCATGGGAACGGGGGGAGCGGGGGTGCCACCCCCTGAATGAACCGGTAATGATGAGCGCTATTGCCTTTCGATTTATGAAACCGTATCGCTGCCTGTGCTTAAATTCCCCCTAATAAATCCTTTTTAAAAGGTCCTCGGCCAATGGAAGGCAGTGATTTATGGCAGGGAGCCGGGGCAGAGGAGGGTTTGGTGGCAGGGTTTGCTGCCAGGGGGGCTGGGGACCTGGCCAGGGATGTCAGCCCGGCCACCTGAGAAAATTTCCCGGACACCTTTTCCCTGATGTCTGCAGACTTGTCGGATGCTGTCAGTGCTGGGATGACCCGTAACCACAGCATGGATGAGGACCGCAAGTCCCTGCTCCGTGCCTCAGTTTCCCCATCAGCACCTGGAGGTAATTACCCCCCTCCCAGCTCTCCCCATCCCAGAAACTCCCAACCTGGGTGACAGCCCCAGGCGCTGGCTGGGGGAGCCAAACTTTTGGGTGCACTAACAGAAATGACTTGGGGGGGTGTGTATGGGGGTGTGTGTGTGTGTGCATGAGTGTGTCCATGGGCACACACACAGAGGGCCCAGGGTCTTTGAAAAAGCCACGCACCTCTCCCCAAACCTGACTCTCCCGTGCCCAGAGCCTGTGTCTGGAACAAGGAAGGGCAGAAAAGAAGAAGAAAAGAAAGAAGAGCAATGAAAGAAAGCGCCAGGAGCCTTCCTGGGACACACGTGGCCGTCTTCACAGCCTGCCCTGCCTGTCCCCGGGATGGGGGATGTAGGGGTGAAAGCTCCGTGCGCAGCCACATTTGCAAACCTCGTGCCCCCCTTCTGCACTAGGCAGGTTTGAGCACACCACGCCCCCCGCCTGCCTGCTCCCTGCCAGCGCCCCGTCCTCCGGCACCATCCCCAGCCACAGGTCGGGAACATCAGGGACTTCTCCCAGGGCACCTGCGGATTGGATTTGGGCAGAGGAAGAAGCATTTTGGACCCCATTTCTGGACCCCCCAGGCTGTGTCAGAGCTCCTGGAGTCACATTTTGCTGTGCAAATCAGGGTTGTACCAGGACACGCTGGGAGGGCAGTGGGCAGAGCTGGCTGAGGCACCCACCCCAAAACCTGCCCGAACACCCCAAAAATTAATTTAAAAAAAAAAAAAAGCCACACAAAACTTACTGTTC
>NW_009206428.1:0-214 GCF_000690835.1 Fulmarus glacialis | reverse complement strand
CGATCTGGTGAGGACCTGAGCCCCCTCGCCGCTGAGCGGGCCCCAGGGCTTGGGGCAGGTCTTCTCGCTGGCTTCTTATGCAGGGGGGTGTCAAGGGTTTGGCCCTGCAAATTTCTCCCACCCCTCGCAGTGGGTTAGCACCCTCCCAAGACGCCCATGTGCCCAGCTTGTAGTGGGGCACTCGGGCCCCCCCATTTTGACCCCAGCCCACAGC
>NW_009206427.1:27749-52031 GCF_000690835.1 Fulmarus glacialis | reverse complement strand
TTAGGGACATGGTTTAGTGGGCATGCTAGCATTGGGTTGACGGTTGGAGTCGATGATCTTAGAGGTCTTTTCCAACCTTAATGATTCTATGACTCTATGATTCTAAGAAGAACCACAGGAGGAAAAGAGGATCGTTTGAAATTATTCAAGTCATGATAAAAGAAAACTGCTTTGAAACTGCTAAACTAAAATTGAAGACAGCTCTTCAGATTCATGAGGTTCCAAAACACAAGGTGGGAAAAGGCATACAACAGGTTTTGCAGGTTAATTTCTCTCTACTGGAGTTAGAGAAGAAAGGAAGATAAGTTTATCAGCAGGGCAGAAGAGTGCAAGCCTATTAAAACTACATTTCAAAATAACTCTCAGTTGATTTTGAAAACCAGTTTCAGCTGATCAGAAGAAACAAAAATTATAAACTCAAAGCATATTAGAAGCCTTCATTTTAAAGTATTTTTGTGATGTAATATCTCCTAAATACCCATTATAAATTGCACCATCTAGTAAAATGCAGCTGCATCCACGAAAGACCCATGAAAGTTTTCCAGAATTCATATTTTTAATGGATCTGCCTGCACCCGAACAGAGAATATCTTGACCCCCATCAGTCACATTTTGGGGGGATTGTCAAAGACAGCACTATACAGACCAGCTGATATTTTGTATTTTAAGCCAGGCTCACACAGCACAATAGACGACTGGCTGCAGATGGTAGGGAATGTATCTCAGATGAGAACAGAACGCTAAACTGAACGATGACTTCTCAAATCTGTAAAATAGATATCATTTGCCTCAAAATAACTAAATAACAGAAAAATAAATTCTACCCCCTTTGTAATGCTGCTGAGTTACGCCACAGTTGATTTAAATATAGAATAAATTAAGCTACATTTAAAATGTGTCTTTCTGTTTACTTCAAGGATTTACATCTCATACAGCATGTTAAGAAATATTTAAAATCAACACATTATCATTATGCAGCCCTGGAGTCCATATATTACTTCTAGGCTTACAACATTATTCATTAACCATAATTTGGTATTTATACACGGATTTATATCATATATAAAGGGCAGTTTTTCCCGAATAAAGCATTCAACATCAACAGCTTCATTGGCTCCTGGCAGCTCAGATATCCAAAGCCCTTTCTTTAGATCTCAACTCTTCCCATCGAATGGGAACTGGAACACTCAAACCCACCACCCCGGCACCACAAGCAGCAGTCAGCCGGCATAGACCGTTATATGTTTTTATGATATTTCATCCTCTGTCTTTGACACTGAGCAGTTAACACAGGTTTTCTGAATTACCAAGGACAACCAAGTGAGCATCCACTGCAATGAGGAAAATGAGTGTGCATCTCATAGATAATACCAGATTCTCTGCAAATTTAGGTTGATATTTTCACATTAAATATTTTCAGGTTATAACTTTAAGAAAATCTTGACTGTTGTTGCAAAAGAAGATTTCATGAAATCTGACATTAAGATCAACTGAAAGATCCAGTTTCAACCTTGGATTTGTACCACACGTTCCCATCCTGCCAAATGAACATAAACATTTCAGGTACCTGTCAAGCTCCGTCTCTGTCAGGGTATAGCACAACAAATCAAAGTGTACGAGTGACCAAAAAGATACCATTTGGTTTTTATGTATGCACACACTATGCTTAAATAACAGCAAGTTTTGGCTGCAAAACATAATCTCATATATGAAATAGGTTGCCCATACTCCCTTCTTAAAAAAAACAGAAACAAAACCCCACATATACTCAATCCTCAGGCCTCCCTAATCTATCCTACTGATTTTGGGAAGATTTGGAGACCAAAAAGGTAAACAGCTTGAAGGACATCAAGCATGACAGATGGGGGCAGGATGATTAATTGGAGGCCACTCACTCACGAATAGGTGGTATTTGGGTATTCTATAATGGATCGTTCTTCTGGGAATGTGCTTCAAAGGGATGTGAAGCTCTAAACAATCCAATCTAGAGATGAAATGGCGTCTCAGACCTCTTCCATTGTTATACTGCACCTTAATTAGAGTAGGACAAACACTTCTCACTATATTGCAACCTGTTATCCCCTACCCACCCCACCAATCTGGTGTGTTTTGGTAAATACCGCTTTAATTTATCTTTCATTGTAAGGTTCTCATGCCTCTTGTCTCTGAGTACTACTAAAAATAATCATCACTTAACAAAACATTAAAAATTCAAAGTTCTGACAAAATATGAAAGATGCAAAGATAATATAAATCACCATTAAAGTTTAAATCTACTTGATAATAACAAAATATATATAACATTTATATACAGGCTCCTATTTTTGCTACACACAATGAAAAGCAAGAAGAAGAAATTAAAGGAGGGAAAAATAAATATCAGAAAGAGCTTACAATTCAAAAATTCTAAAATATAGATGCATTTTTCTTTAACAAAAGTCTTGTTTTTCTTTGGCTATGAAATGAACTATTCTGCAACTGCCACCTTTATTTTAGACTAGCAACAGTCAGAACCACCTACATTTTAAATTTGCTTTTATTGCCATAGAAACGTATGTTTGCTTTAACTAAAAAGGAAGTCTCCTGGCTCATAGCCAATCATCTACTTTCTATATCATACACTACAGAAGATATTATAATTTATTCATTTATATATCCATACTTGCACTCTCAAGTGAGCTATATCCACCTCAGCTACAATGAAAATCACATGTGTTTTGTTATATAAAAGATTTATACAACATTTATGTTTAAATGAAGAGAAACTAGTGCAATCTACTCTATATAATCACAAAAGGACATTATAATGAATTACTTTAAAATTATGTATGGTCTTAAATGAATCCATTTTATTAAATATTTGTAATTAAACCTTTCCATGTTCAGTAAGTGGTCAAACAGGTCAAAACACACCAAAGAAAATGGTATTTTTGTTCTGTTTATAGCCACTGATGCCAAGGAGAATGCACATAAAAATTAAAGATGTTCAGCACTGATAAAAAAACAAATATATTCATGCAGTTTTAGTACCAAAACAAAGAGCTGCACTCTTTTCTGCCCTAAAGTACTATTCTACAAGGCAAAGAAGTGCCTGGAAGTCCTCACAGCCACAATTTGCACGGGTTTGGGCACAGGGGCACCCCACAAACGCCAGCGGGTTCTCACCTGTCCCTGCCCACCACTGCAGACTGGCCAGCAGAACAAAGCTATCGTGTGTTACAGCAAAGAAGCTTGTTTCATAACCTATGATAAAAACTGTCATTTCACTATAAAAGGACAGAATAACCATGCAGGATATTCTATTAAACATATTTAAGCAGTTACAGGCAATACAGCAACTTGAACTCTCAGCAGTTTCTTAGCAATTCTACAAGCTCCTTGCAACTGAAGAGGGGAAAATTAGTAACGTGCTAGGTTGGCCGACACTAAATATTGGCCTGAAGTCAACTCTACAAGGGGGGAACTAGATGCTCACTAAGTATGGCAGGGAAAAGGAGAAATTTTTCAAGCCCTCGCAACCTTTGGTTACAGAATAATTCTAAATGTAATTCACAATATTGGAGAAAAAATTATTTCTTCATTCATAAATCACCACGGCTACATTGTGAGATAACTTACTTTGACTAGATAACAACATTTTCCATATGACTTTTGGTAAATATTTGAATATCCATAGACACTGAACTATACTGATTTTGAAAACATTATTTCTTATTCAACAGAAATAAAAATATTCAAGTATGTGCAGAATCAGCAAAAAGAAGTTCAAAATCACCATTATCCATAAATGCAGTATTTACCTCAGAATGTTCACAGAAAAAAAACCATACACAAATTGACCACTACTAGAACAGTAGAGTGATCCTTTCCTCATAGGAAAAAGACATTTAACAGAATAGTGGCTTCCTGGGGGGAAAAAAGTGCTAAAAAACAACAAACAGCTTTTGGTGCAGGAATTGTTGTTGGTGAGGTTTCTTCTTTGTTTGTTGGGTTGGTTTGGTTTTTTTTAGCAAAAGGGAAACCTGAAAACAGGGATGGAGAGGGACCAGTCTTACTGATTTTTTTTTAAATTTTCTTACTTTGTTAATTGAGCTATTCAGAGCTTTATTTGTACAGGTATTTCTAGAACATGATTGAAATACTGTTTAATATTTGTGAAAGCCACAATTTCCAAAGAGTTTATACTAAAAATTTCAAGTTTGCAATGCATTTGTTACAGCTTCACATAAAAAAATTCCAAAGCACTTTAACACTTCCAAAATAAATATGTCTAAGGAAACTGCAGTTTCCCCACAGACAACTGACAAGCAGAAAGAAAGTCTAAATTAACTAGATAAATTATTCATTGTGACTTATTCATGCAGCATTAGTTATCTCGCACACACACACACATGCTTCAACCATATAAACCCCCTCTAATCTACATGGACATTTTCCAGGGGACTAGTAATATTTTAGAATACAAAATAGTATAATAAACTTCCTAGAAAGTGCTTCACTTACAGAAACACCACACGAGAAGCGTAAGCCCACAGACACATTCATTTAGCTGATAAAAGGAAAAGGTGGTGCTCACCCTTCCTATTCTGCAGTGAAATAACACGAGGAGGAAGCTCCTTCCTAGGGATTTGGCTCTATAGCAAGACTAGCACACTACTACACAGTTATTGAGCATCACTATGGCTTAGGGGATGCCATTTAAAAAAACAACCAAAAAGGAAAGCAGAATTCTAACTTTTTGCTGACCAAAAAATTATGAATGAAACACAATGCTGAACTGGTTCACCACTTGTAAAAATTGTAGTCAAACAGAATTAACATAAAGAAAGAAATTGTTTCTTATCTCTTGGATAAAAGCACTAGATCTAAATACATATTCTGGTCAAAGAGTCAACATGGAAGTACTACACTTGTTTTCATTTATTTTCAAAAGGAAGAAATCCCAACAACTTGCTTTCTTAGCACAGGGAAAGCTCAAGAATATCTGTGTAAGGGAGCATTTAAAACGGATAGTTTGGGAGTCACAGCAGCAACACGCTCAGCAGCAAACCACATTAAAGTATTCTTTCCTTTTTTTTTTCCCCCCACCCCTTCCAAATCCATCTTCAGTCAAACAAAACACAATTCACATATGGCAGCATGCCAGTTGCGATAGACTTCACATTGATTGACAAGATTTACTGAAATGCTCAGTGCATGAATACTTTGGATTAACTATCAGGGGGCAGGCAAGGATAGCTGCTTCTTCTGAACCAAACCCTTTGAGTTCACTGGAAGAATAAAGTGTCTTGAAAACAGAAGAGATCAAAAAAACCCAATGCTGTCATTTTAAAAGGCAAGAGAAAAAGATGAGCATTGGACAAAAATCAGGCGGACAACACCTTGGTGAAGGTCTCCAGAAAAAATAAAGCCTGACTAGATTGCAGGAGCAGAATATGGCCGTATGTAAAAGAAATAAGTGCAAACTGTTTAAAACCCTTTTCCTCCCTAACGGTTTCTTCCTATTAACAAAGTACTTCAATTCAATCAGGCTGTATAAACACTGTCTTCACCTGACCACAGAGCCAAAGAAAAACTACTGCTGTTGAAGAATCATTAACATCTGGTGGGTGGACCAAACTCTGCCGTTGTGTAAAGCCTGTCACCTAGGAGGAAGCAGAGTCAGCTCCGCACTGACGTGGTTCTCACAACACTGCAAAGCAATATTAATTTAAATTGGGAAAAAAAAAACCACCACCAAAAAACAACAACAAAACAAAAAAACCCAAGCCCCATAACTTCAATGATTATGCTGAAAAAGCTAAAATGGGATCAATAGGTAAAGTTTGCTCAGCTATTTGTCTGTGGCATTTAAATATAAATATTGTTATTAAAAACTTTAAATCCATTTTAGAGTTTCCACTCATCTTCACAAGGTCAGAGAGCAAAGAAGCTGCAAGATTACCTCCAACTTTTGCCACAGAACCTGCTCTGATAGCTAAATAATGAATCATAATACTAAGCTTAGAGAAGTGATATAATTATTCCTCAGCAGTCTAAAAAAAGTTTTCCCCCTATGCCCATTAACATTTTCACACAATACTATGTATTTTGTCTGAATCCCTGCTGCACGTAAACAGGCAGCTCAAGTGGGAGCATTCAGCTTAGAATTGTGTATTCAGTGCAGATGCTGGATCCAGCAGGGAAGCGATGAAGAACCAGGCCCCCCCCTTTTTTTTTTTTTTTTAATTAACTGAGCTCTTGAATACCATTAGCAACTCTAGAGGCACCATAATTTTATTACTTCTTAAGAACGATATCATAAATAAAAAAAGCAGATCCATAATTTCAGATGAGAAACAAGTACATCAGCATAACCATGTTAGAAAAAAACAAAGGCCCAAAGAGCAAATTGTGCTGTGAAGGTAGTATGTGCCCATCTCTCACACAAAAGTACACAGGAAATTCAAAATTATATTTCCCATTTCTAACACAACCGGGCTGACTGTGCGCCAGGCATCCCACCTCAAACCGAACCTGCTCTCCAGTAACACTGACCCCAAGGCTCGGAGTCTTGGTTTGGTCCATTCAGACCAAAGAGGCAGGAGCCTGGCGAGCACGACAGTACAACAAATCCTCACACCGCAGTTTGGAAGAGGTTATCGCACTGCCATCGCTGGCAAGGCTGGCCCACTGCCAGGTGCCTCAAGCCACCAGCTAAATGCTGTAGCTTTCCTTTAAGAAGATGTATTCTGCCCTTTCATTCCTACCCCAGTATTAAAACCCTATGACTACCTTCTACCAACACAGGCTTCTCTCTCTCAGGCCCACCTCACTTCCTTGGGCTCCCTTCCCAGAGTAACAAACTGTGTGTGTCACGGACAATATATAGGTGTCTCCCACCACTTACTTTCTCTCCCATTTCTGTACTGAGTAAGGAACGACTCTTATTACTGTTTAGAATAGGTTTGCCTCCCAACAATGCAAGAACCACCTCCTTCAAGTCTTCTTTTTTTTGTCTTTTCTTTTCTTTTTCCCTTTCTCCTATTTCTAGTCTTTTCTGCTTGCTTCACTCCTTTACTATTACTCATGTTATGCACATTTTTCTTTCTGTTGACCAAGAATATTTCCCCCAAGTCCTTCAGGTTCACTTTTGCCAGGAACCTTTAGTCCAGCTTTCCTAAAATCTCACTACATGCCACACTATTTTTGTGTTTTTCCCCTGAACTAACTGGGAAGGAACTATTGTAAATGTACACAATTACAAACTGTTTAAAGTTTATGCTATTATATAGCAAACTTTTAATAACAGGCCAAGTTATACAGCTAAGCACTACTTCGAGAAAATCCAAGAAATTTGTCTAGCTTACTGCTTTCTAGAACTGAACTAGAAGGCATGGAAATTGGGGCCAGAAGCCGATAGCTTCTGGAAACTGATCTAGTCCAAGTCAGTTGGACTAGCTTGTTTAAATACAAAAAACAAGTAGGTTTTGTGTTAAAGGCAAAAGATACTTTTCTATAAATTTGAAGTACTGAAACTAGCCCTAGCAGATAATAAACATGAAACAGAGAGGATGATAACACCTGAACAACCAGCCAAAAATGCCTAATTTTGGCTGTTCATATTAAGAAAGAAAAATAAAGTATTCTAGTTAAATTTGCAGGGGCAGGGGCTGTAGGGATTTGTTTGGTTTTTAAGCACAAGTCACAAATTCCTATTCCCCTGGACAGGACTGAAACCAAACATGCTATCCTTATTCACAGCCTCTCCTTGAGTCAGTTTTTGCTTTAGAAGACCTACATTCTCTCATGAAAAGATGTTAATCACTAGCCTTATTCTTCCAATATTTTTTTCCACTCTGAAACATGTGTTTTCACAGAACAGATGCCTTTTCCTAAACAAAGCATAGGGAGCAGCTGAAAGTTCAGTGATGCACTAGTACTGGAGTGGAATTCAATACTGTTTCCAGACATGTAGTCCCACAGGCGACCTCAGATGAAGAGCAGCAGTTACTACTACCTGAATGTCAGCAAAGTCAGCTTCAATCTGTGTATAATGTCATTTGGCTTAAAAAAAAATCATTACACCCAAATTCACTTTTAACTGATAAGAGACGAAGTCTTTTTAATTTTCTTTTATTTTCCAGACTTGTAGCTTGAATTTTCTGTAGGCTTCAGAAGCTGTGAACTAATATAAAGCTAATAATGCTGTTGATGGAAAACTAATTTTACTTCCAGAAACCTCATAGTGAATCTGAAGTGGGGAAAAGAAACAAAACCAAACCAAACCCTCCTGCCTCACAGTGTTTCCCTATACTTATATATAATTTTACAGAGTTTTGCTTTTTCCTGCCCTTTAGGACTACCATACACGAAATCTCTCTGGACTTCAGGCAAAGAAGAGTTTGTTCCAAAACATACATCTGAAGCAGTCTACCCAAAAGAATTTGATCTTCAGACAGGCAATTAACCATGATTTCCAGATGAACATTGAATTTATGTCAGCACACTGAAAACCAAAGTGAAAGATTAAGGGATTGGTTTTGGTCATAAGCCACTGAAGCAAGGCCGACTCGAAACGCCCTGCCAGGTAAACACGCTAACACCGGGATTCCTAAAGTATACAGACATTCCCAAACTCACAGTTAGGCACGCAAACTGAAGGTATAAGCAGAGCTCTAAGATACCAGAAACAAACTATTATTTTTAAAATACAGCAGTCATATTTCTATACAAGGCAGAAAAACAATAATTGTTCTTCATACACTATATTTCTCAAAGGTCGTATTTGTGAAAATAAGTCAGCCTTTTAAAAGACTTTAAGGATAAAAGGAGAACCAAAAATCTTCTTATCTCTCTTTATCAGTTGTTTAATACAGTAATTCATACTTCCAATACTCCTTGCCAAGTTTTGTAGAAGGCTTTTTCTTGTTATCTGATTGTACACTGAATTGAGTTAGTATACTTTCTCAAGATCAAATGTCTCCGTGTTTTATTTGCCTGCATTGCATGAATTTTAAATTATCCAGAGGAGTGCTTTTTTTATGGGTTCAACTCAAAACAAATTCCAATGGAAACATACACAGGAAGAATTTTTGTTCTTAAGGGAACAGACAAAGAAAAAATTCTTACATGTCAAATGGTTAAAACACAAGAATGAAACTAAGACATTCCTTTCAAGTACCTCTTGCATTGGCCATGCTTCCCACAAAATCCAAAGGCAAAATGCACCTGGAACTGACCCTGGCATTTGGTATTGCCACAAGCAAGAATTTCAGGCTGATGTGAACTACCAACCATATTGGATTTGGGGTTTTCTTCAACAAATCCTTAGCCCAACTCCTTTGTTTCCTTTTGCCCCGAAGACTTCCATCTAATTTCATGGTTACAGGTAACAATAGCCACTTAAGATCATGAAAGAGGAATTAACTTCAAATAGGATTTCAGTGTCTGGAAGTGGAATGATTCAGAGTTCTGCACAGCCTTACCAGAGCATCACAGTATTACCAAGTTTCATTAAATAAGATTCCACCTGATGTCCAATAAAAATAAGCATGTCTGTATCTTTTTCAACACCAGACATGTCAGGCAATGGCCTAGGATAAAAAGGACTCCCAGAAGTAAGGGGAGAATTATGATTAAGAAAGAAAACATTGCAAGCTTCCGGTATCTCCCTAGAAAGATGCATGTCAAATGGTTCCAGCCAAAGCCATAGCCAGGAATACTGACAAGTTAAAATATTACTTAAGAAGAAAAGGTGCAAGAAACAGAAACGTACTGGAACCAGGAAGGACTGAGGGTCCAGATCTCCTGCCTGATAATATCCTATTTTGACTGAATTGGGTAAAGTTATGAGCTGAAACCTAATGGTAATGAGGTGATTTTACCTTTAGATCATACAACACTTATGTCCAACAGGGAAACACAAAACCTAAAAAAGGAGACTGATTCACCGATCCAATAGGAAATTCAGCAAGGAAGTAAACTGAGTCAAGCCTACAGGAGTGAAAGAGTGGCATGGATACCTTTTTCTTGGTCTCACAAAAAAAAAAGCTAGGCTATTACAAAAAATGTATTAAAAATAATGAAAACACAAGAAAATGTCTGATCTAGAAGCAGTGCCCATTACCTAACATTCTGGTACAGACACAGAATGGTAGCTTAAACAATATTACAGCGTAACGATCAATTTTCTGAATCACTCAGTGAATTTCACAGAAGCAGCATGGTTCCATGCACCACTGAGCCCCAACAGTTTTGCACGGCCAGAATTACTAAGTATAACATGTGCAAAAAAGACATCTTCATGATCAGAAGTTAACACATATACATGCGTAAGAACAGATAATAAAATGTAAAGGTCCACAGGCATAGCAGATAAGGTCAAGAGTCTCAACCCTCATTCACAGGTTAGAGAAATGTGGGATAAATAGGCTGGGGGAGATTACACTGCTCTCCTAGTGTCATTATGATCCATGGTTACACACGCTTCCATCTACACAAAAATAAATGTCTAGTCTTAATGCAAACGATGTTCATTTCGTCAAGATGTTAAGTTAGTACTATACTCATCACTACTGATTTCACATGAAATGCCATGCATCCTGGCACATCACAGCTCAGTATTGCTACAAGAGGAAAAGCTATGTGGTTTGCGGATGCTTTCACACAGAAAGACAGTACAAACTGAAACTCTTCTATGACTTGCTTTGAACATTGGAGTGTTGTCAAACATATAGAAAACTAATGATCTATTTAAAATGCCTCTGTTGAATGCTATAATGACTTCTTCCAGTCTGAAATGACCACTACACTGGCAGCCTGTAAGACTTTTACAAAAGGTATGCTAGATAGCTTTATTGTTATGCACAAAACCACCACCGTTAAATTCACTCCAAAGTGCTTGCTCAAGAATTAGCATTACAAATCCCACACTCTAATTCGCTTAGGTGTGCAAGTTACTTCATCCATACCTGTGTATTAAGCAGCTGTGCCAGTGCTTACCTGCATTGCTATGATTTGATTGCCTGTTTTTAACTAACGTGAAGCACAGAACCTCTGCCTTCACTGTACTAAAAACTACAATTCAGCAGCAGTGCGAGTCAGACACCTTTTGCTAGGAAGAGGCACTCCAGAACCCTCTTCTAGCAATGTCTTTGATCCTTCCCTCGGTTGCAAAACCCTTCTGACCATTCTCTACCCTTTTCTCTCCTCTAAGGCTTCAGAGCCTGAGCCAAGCACTAAGGAATCTGCAAGATCCACAGCATATTTAAGGGGAAGACCACTTTGAACCTATAAACTACTGCTTCCACAACTCTTGGGGAGCTCTCTTCTCTCTAATATCTCCCTCATTAGTCCCTCCACCCTTGATTTTCCTGTCACCAGCTCCCTTTTGCACTACAGCCCCACCATCTGAGAGGGGGATGACATTAAGAGATGATGATTAGCTGGACTTGACCACGATTCAACTTGTCTTGTAACGTTACTGCAGAATGCAATGCCCTCCCCTTCCCCTCTCTGTAATGCAAGGTTACAACACCAAGCCACACTGGAAGTACAGAATAGAGCACGCAAAAGCAGTATTCATGACTGCCAGAAAAAAATGCCATTTGCGTAACCAGTCATGGGGAAAGTGTTTGTCAAAAAGATACATCCTTTTCCTGATACCAATCTGAAAATGCTAAAATAAAAGCTGCTAAGCAGTATCAGCAGCAGTGATTTCGCTGAACGTATTGGAAAGGATAAAGAAATGTGAATCATTCGCTTAACAGGTATCCCACATTGGTACAAAAGACTTCTGAAATAGAAGTTTGTTGCTGAAGGCATTTTTATTATTTTCAAGACAGAAGCTGCTTGATGACCATGTGGAAAATGCAATGAACTTCTCTGGTTTTATGACAGACATTAAAACCAAACCTTTAAGAAAGTAGCTTAAATAACACAGATGAAGTTCCCCTGTGATTCATTATTTCCGTGACAAGAATAGTTGATGAAACAGTTACAAAAGGCATTACAGTTTTTAGTGTGGGACTGGAGAATATGTTACGGTTACATTCTGTTACTCCCTTGCAAAGAAGGAGTCAAACACAGGCGTTATTTTCACTTAGAAAACGATGCCCTAAGAAACTGCCAAAGATGCTTGTGTATCAATTAATGAAAAAGAACATCTGTTCTTTTTCAAGAAAGGAAAAGACAGGAAAGGAAAAGACACTATTACCTAAAAGTAAGCCGGATGATTTTCGACCTACGAAGTTATCTTTCCTTGAATGCCACATATGCACACTGTCAGTTTAGGGTCATTAAAGCTTTCTGTGAAACTGGAATGACGTCCACAATGTCTGATAGGAATTACTACCATCATTTGTGATTGCTATTAACTAGTATTTTAAAACATTGTCTGCCACAAATAGGAGAAATTAATACAAGAAGGAACATATCAAACAAACAACAAAAAAACCCCAAAATACGCATAGCATAATGAAATGCAAAGTCTTTGCAGAAGCATACATTTGAGTTGTCAATACCGGAACACCTGGCAATGAAATCATGAACAGTAAGTTGATCTTGCACTATGCACGCCAAATTCAATACTGAGGATCTAGACAACTCCGTGAGAAATGAAAGTAATTACAGTTTAACACCACTTGTAAATACCACCTGTAAGTCACGGAAAGGTAAGAAAAATAATGTATGTCTTGATGTTGACATACAATGTACCTTTTTATAACAACAAAGACTTTGGGTTAAATGGGATGAAGTACAATTATTAGCAAGTTATAATACAAAATGAGAGTGACCGTAACTATGTAATGCCTACTTGCTAAGCATTTATAACAAGCGGGACAGCATATACTTGTAACTACCCTCTTTTTTTAATACCTTTTGGTGACAACTCTGAAGCTGTGGATTACCAGAGAGGAAAACACTGATCCTCTGTAACCAAGATTTCTCCTAGGAATGTGCTTGATTTAACTAAACTCCAGGAACACAATAAGTTATCAGGGAGGGGGGGAAATCAAGAGACCTACACATCCCAGAAAGCCAACAACCTCATAATTAGTGTGCCAGTCCAAGTTGCAAATGTATAGAGGACTGATTTAACAACTGAGCTGGAGTCAGTCCTACTGCAGTCTTACACCACCACATATAGTTTACAAATAGTAAAACAGCAGCATGCGGAAAGATTTAAGAGAGAGAAAAAAGGTCATACCCTATAGCCCAGTGACTAAAATAAGGGACTGGATGGGTCAAACACATGCTCCTTTTATTTCTACAAAGCATAAAAACTTTAATACTAGACATTAAGTGGCTCTCCACAGAATCGAATAGCCCAATCCCTAATTAGGATCAAGAACTTCGGCACATGACTCTTAAACCCAAGCTGTTCTATGAATATCCACTTCAGCTTTTCATCATATCAGCTTTATTTTCTGCCCCCAAACTGAAAAACTGGAAAAAAGTATCCAAAGCCTCAAAAACATAACGGGAGAAAAAAAATCCAGCCCTACTTCACACCAGTGATGAATATTTTGAAAATCCCTTCACTAGTATGTAGCAAATAACTTCTTCCAGATACTTAATATTGTAAGGCTCAAAGCCAAACTCAATGAGGCAATGAGATTAGGTATTATAAGATGTTGAACCTCAATTTACACAGATGTAAAATAACTTTCATTTTTTTTTCCATCAGCTCTAAGAAGTTACACTATTTTCCTATCAATGTTTTAGGAAGCAAGAATTAAGATGAGCCTTACTTAAGAGCCTTACTTGAGACTCCCACGTTAACACTTTCAGCACAAAGTAAAGTCAAAATATTAGTGGACAGAAAGTCAATGGAATGGTAATCTTGCTTTATAAGTACACACATACGTACATACATAAAGTTTTGAGCAATTAGGGCATAAGGATACAATGCCTTATTCTCTTGGGGGCAGACCAAAAGGACTTTTAGAAGCTGCCTTTACTGAAAAAGAATCTCTGTATCACATACATGCCTAGTTTTGTAAATCTTTCCAAAGGCTGCTTGTCTAAAATATGGTCAGCCAGGATATGGCCTCTGGATAATTCAGGCATGTAAAATGCCTTCTGACTGTCTATTTGGCCTTTTCCACTGATGAAAGAAACCAAACCTTATTTTATTTATTTCCTCTCTTCAGGATGTGCATTCTTAAACTGAGTAATTTTTTGAGTGCAAAAATTCTCACACAAGCGTAGGTCGTATAAACTTAGAATCCTACCCAACTTTACTTTTTACTCACTTAAGAAATCAGAACCTAATTTAAAACTGTAGGAACATAGAAACATCTGTTCATTTTTGAAGCTACCAGTATATGAAATATTTCAAATAGCAAAACAGACAAGAAAAAGCAAAACAAGTTCCCACAGGCTACGACTTCACCATTTCTTCTGATTTTTATCTCCTCATTGATAGGCAGAGAGGCCAACAAGCATTCAGCATACCTGCTCCAACTTCGTTTTCTTCTTCTTCAATGTTGTTTTTGATACTGTCATATTCCTCATCGATTGCCTGGTTGCCACGCATTTGAGACAGAATTCTCCGTGCTCTCTGAGTCTGGCCTTTCTGAATGAGCCAGCGGGGACTCTCGGGGAGAAACAGGAATCCAAGAAACTGTATAACTGCTGGAACAGCCGACAGGCCCAGCATGTACCTGGAAATAAGTAAATAAAGAAATAAATATCTAATATTTGCCTACAAAAACATGCTATGAGAAGACTCAACTACAGCTGCTCAAGCTGTAATTTACAAATCAAACCCTCCTCCCCTCGTATTCTTTATCACCAGAAGTTAAGGAGGCAAGAATCATATTCTGCAAGTATTTTAGAAAACAGGACCCTCGCTTTCAATTCCAGGAAATCTCAAGGACATGTTGACTATTCTGCCACCACTGACCCTACGGCCACTGGTTCCAAGGACACTAAGTCAAACTAAATAAAAACTCTGAAATATTCCAGTAGTTTGGAAACTTCTTATATCTTTACCGAAGGGATTATCAAAGAATGAACAGAAAGAGAAAGGAAAGGCACAGAGAACAAATGTGTACAGCTGATGGCAAAAATGAGACCGACATCCTGCTAATTGTTTTACAGACATATTAAAAAAAAAAACCAAACAAAACCAGCCAATGAAAAATGCTTATTTGGTCAGTAATATGTACACACAGACACACGTGACCAAGGAATACACCTCTTGTGTAAGGAGATGCCTGTTTTAATTTTGACAATTTCTGACTATAAGCAGAGACACTGAAAAAAGTTCATTTCAACCAGCACAGCAATTTACACCAGATCTTTTAGAGAGTCTGTTCTTAAATCTTCAGCCAGCTGCAATGTTAGGTTTTAAATCAAAACTGCATTTTAGGTGCCCGGGGGAGGTTACTATATAGAGCATTAAGGCTAGTTCTCTACTCAACAGAGAATTACCACTGGCCAGAGAGTTATGTTCCAGGGATCAGCATTGACACCTGTGACAACACCCACAGATACCATGATTCGCTCCAGCTAAAGTGGGAGGAAAAGACTGTGGCAGAGAAGCATACCACCAACTTTCATGGGTGGTTCTGGTCTATACACTTCACATTTTTATATTCCTTCTATAAAACACTAAGAAGAATAACAAGAATTGCAGAACAATGTATATAATGCTTTTTAAATCTGACCTTTTCCCACTTGGGCTTCACCAAGATTTTTTTCACTTCCATTAAAAAGATTTTAAATGGTGCTGGTGTCACCTGTACATTATTGCAGCTATCACGGGTTTCACATCAGTGGTTATAATAATTAAAACACCTGCAGAAACTAGCCCTCAGACTGAATACTGAGGTAGTCTGTACTCATAAACAGGTTCACACCTTGACATCAATCAGGAGATTAAGGAGATTTGCTACTCTCTCCTCCAGCTCCTCTCTTCACACCCCAGGATGCATGCTTTCACACAGACAATTCAGCAATCTCTCACCTGGATATTTATATAAAGCATGCTATGAAATGAGATTGCTAATAGAGTAGGAAAGAGAGCACAACCATTAACGGAAACCTTGTTTCAGGGCAATGAACCAAGTGTATTTGTCAAGTCCAAATGCATTTTGGACGAAAATGGAAAAAGACTTTCTTAGAGGCATTTATAAATTTAACAAAGAAAAACATGAGCAATACCACAGGGCAGAAAACTGGAGAATGGGGAAAAGAACACCCAAAAGGTAATGCAAAAAGGATGGCCATCCTGGGACAATGTGCATACAGGCCAGTCTTCCCATCCCCAAGCTGGGCCCTCAAGTTCTTCCTAAAACCAGCAAAAATTTCCAAAGGTCATACAAGTAAAGCTTGGTCTAGAAAGAAATTTGTGAGCAAGTGCCGTGGTTTAACCTGGCAGGCAGCCAAATACCACCCAGCCACTCACTCACTCCCCCCCACCCCCGGAAGGGTAAGAGTGAGAAAAACTCGTCGGTTGAGATAAAGATAGTTTAATAGAACAGAAAAGGGAAAATAATAATGATAATGATAAAATATACAAAATGAGTGCGTACCAATGCAAATGCTCACCACCCGCGCTGACCGATAACCAAGTAGCGATCGGTACTTCCTGGATCACGCCTACCATTCATATACTGAGCATGACCTCACATGGCATGGAATACCCCACTGGCCAGCTGGGCCAGCTGTCCTGATTACGTTCCCTCCCATCTTGTGTACCCAGCTCAGTCAGTAGGCATGGGAGCTGTCCTTGGACTAGGAGGGCACTTAGCAACAACTGAAAACATCAGTGTGTTATCAACATTCTTCTCATACTAAATCCAAAACACAGCACTAGGAAGAAATTTAACCCTATCCCAGCCAAAACCAGGACAGCAAGTCTCTTACTTTCTAACACTTTAAAAATGATATAGCTCATCATTAGTTAAAAAAAAGAAAAGCAAATGGAAGAAAATAAATTCAAAACACAAAGCTCGTGGAATGATTATTAGTTGAGTAGTCTTCAGCCAACATATCTAACAAGTATCACTAATCCACTAATGTTTTCATTCCTCATTCACTAATGTTCTCATTCATTAATGTCCTCATTTTTTCATATGCTCTTTCCTCTCCCCAAACATTTTGGTAGCTGTATACAGAATCACCTTTACACATATATCACTGAAGCTCACCAAATTGTATATTCAATATCTGCATTGGAGTGGTATTTAGAAAGCCTCTTCTACTTCAAATGAAGAGTAGAACAAAACCATAGAGATTAAAAACACAATCACTGTATTCTGTCAAGCTGCAAGCAAAATGATCTTTTAATGCATCTATATAAATAGTTTTAGTCCTTTACGCTCATATTACCTAATTTCTGCTCCTCCAAAGCCTTTCAGTCCCTTACATGCAGCATAGCCTCCAGAACTAAGCAACTGGGTACCGGCAATCATCTTCAGAGGCAAAATCAATTGACACTCCTGAAAACTCAATCCAGCCTGATAAGGCTACCAGTTGGACTCTATTGGATTGTTTATCACAGGCAAGATAAAAGAAATGTACAGAAAGTGCTCGCTCACTAAAGTCAGTTTCCAATCAACATGTTTCTGGTCAAAGTTGAGTACAAGGAGCAGGCAAGAAGGAAAATGTTCAGTTAAGAGTATACCTCCATTGCAAGTTCAAGAGTTGTTACAATTTTCGGATCAAAAAATTTTCATATAACCAATTTAGAATAAAAGCAGGCAATTTTAGACATTTCATGCAGTGAGCCAGCTTTCAGAAATCTAATATAGTTATTTCCTATACAGAGTACAAGACTTTGCATTTGAAGCCAGATGTCTAGCAGACCTGAAAAAATCCAGCATGAAATTTAATAAGTCTGCTGTAACATTTCTCCTTCTCAGACATACTGCTGCAATACTATTAAGATGGCATTAGCAGGGTTTATAAAGCTAACCTGACATAAGAATCAGGTTAAATATTTGTTTTCTTTTGTTTATTTTTAATTTAATCCAGCATTTCCAAGAACAAGCAGTGCCGAGAAAAAGTTCTTTACTGTTTTTTGTAGCACTTCAATACTTAGCCATTCAGTCACTAAGAGCTACAATAACTGCCATAATTTTACTTCTTATGTGATGACTCAGGAGTGAACATCTGTGATTTCTCCCCATGTGTTTGCTGGCCACTCTTTACAGGTGACAGACCATCTGTACTCTTCCCTGCTCAGTCTTAGGTTGCAGTAAACCAGCTGAGGACAGACAAGTACACAATCCCCAATTAACAGCTCCAGCATCGCAGCTGAGAATCTTTGGATACCTCACCACTACCATAGCCTCAGTTTCTGCCCATTGCATCGTCAACAGTCTCATTTCACTTCGCTCCACTCAACCCGGCAGAACAGCACTTGGCCTGTACATGAAACACAGTATTACTGCATTAGCCGAAGCTATCCATCATGAGCCAGCAGGCTGCAAGAAACAATTATTACTCACTATTCAACATACCATGCTGAATCTGGAAGACTGGGACCACCAACATGAGAGCAAGCTACAAACCAGGCATAGCAATGGATCACTAAGACAGTTGTGCAACTAGGGTGTGTAACATAAAAGAAAAGGCTGAGAGAATGTCCTGGTTTCAGCTGGGGTAGTGTTAATTTCCTTCCTATTAGCTGGTATAGTGCTGTGTTTTGGATTTAGTACCAGAAGAATGTTGATAACACACTAATGTTTTAGTTGTTGCTAAGTAGTGCTTATACTGAATCAAGGACTTTCCAGTTTCCCATGCTCTGCCAGGTACACAGGAAGCTGGGAGGGAGCATAGCCAGGACAGCTGACCCAACTGGCCAACGGGGTATTCCATACCATATGACATCATGCTCAGTACATAAACTGGGGGTTGGTGGAGGAGGGGGATTGCTGCTTGGGCATTGGTCAGCAGGTGGTGAGCAATTGCACCGTGCATCACTCATTTTGTATAGCCTATCATTATTATTATTATTATTTTCCCTTCCCTTCTTTTTCTGTTCTATTAAACTGCCTTTATCGCAATCCACAAATTTTACTTTTTTTTCCGATTCTCTCCCCCATCCCATTGGGGGAGCAGGGGGAGTGAGCGAGTGGCTGTGTGGTGTTTGGCTGCCTGCCGGGTTAAACCACAACAGAGAACTGGGTTTGTGCTGCCCAGAAAGATGATCGAGAGGAGATCTAATTGCATCCTTCACAAGTGAAAATGAGCTCATAAAGAAGATGGAGACAGACTCTTCTCAGACGTACACCGTGAAAGGACAAGTGTCAATAGTCACAGGCTGCAACAAGGAAAATTCAGATCAAAGATGAGGGCAAACCATTCTTCACAGTAAGAGTGACTGAACAAGTTGTCTTGAGAAGTGGATACGCCCATAGTTGGAGATTTTCAGAAGTCAGCATCTCACACAAATCTGACCAAACACTCAAACTCCTAGTCTTACTCAATCCACAGGTTCTAGATTTTACTTTCAATTTTTTCAGTTCAGATAGATTAGAAGGCCTGAATTATACCAGAGTAGTTTATTTTTTGTTTGAAACAGAAGAGTAAGTTACACCAATGTAGAAGTTCTCAGAACAGTTGTGCAGCATTTCAGTGGGTGGGGGCCTCATTCCTATTAAACGTAAAATGGCATACCGAAACATCAGTGTTTGACAAAAACATGAAATCTACATTTGACAATGATTATTGCCTTCCACCTAATCTCCCACATTAGCTAAATATATTTCCAAATTAACATATCAAAAGATGGTAACTTGTGTGTGTGTTACAAACTGGAATGATATTTTCCACTTAAATAATCATTTACATACAACTGCACTTGTCAATCCCACGTCACTGCTTGATTTGAAAACTGATACATCCTATACCACAATGCTAGCTCTTTGACTGATCTTTTCCAAAGAAACCTAGAAGTCTGCTTTTAAGCTGCAAAAATTCAAGCTAGGGAATATCTTAGTTTATGTGAACAATTAAACAAAAAACACAGCTCCAATAAGATCAATACTTGTCAGATACTTCGTTAGCTTGTATTTTTCTTTCAGTATGCCAGTACTTATTGAAACACACATTACAAACACATCCTGACCTCCTATGTGGCAGCCCACTAATGGGAAAAAAAACCTATTTACATCCACAAAAGCTTCCCTCAGCTGAATCCTTAACCACTGAGGTAAACTGAACTCAAAAAATCTGCCTGAACAGAAAGTGCACAATGCCTCTAACAGTAACAGTGACTCAGAGCTCCATTTCTAAATAAATATCTTTACTTGTCCATTCCTTCCACCCAGCTCCATGCATAGGGAGCCATTACATTAGCAAATTATTTAGGGTAAAAGTTAATATAAAATAATAAAGCAACTACTGAAAAATTGGCATCGGGGATCAAATACTTCAGTTTGTGTTTTTACCAAGAAATGAATTACTACCATTAACTTTTCTCAAAATGGAGCATATTTCTTTAACTGCAGAAAGGGATTAGCAATCCTATAAAGCTAAGTTTTTCTTTCAGTGAAGGCTCTTTCTCCATTCTCCATAAGTGGACATATAGCCTGCCAGAGAGTGCAGCTGTATTATAATGAAAAGGTCATCAAAACCTTCACATAAAAATGCAAAATGCTATTTTCACTTGAGCTAAAGTAACCAATGCATTTTCAGAAGGCACAAAACAGAGCTAAAACTTAAAATTATATTAAAATTAGACTAAAATTAAACAAAATCAGCATGAAGTGACTTTTTTCATAAGGTCAAAATGTGACATCTTTTTTACAAAAGAGGCAAAGGAAACAATCACATGGACAAAAAGTAAAAACCTCAAACTTCTTGAATCTTTAGACATACACAAATTAAAATGTAGATTCAGTAAGAAGAAAACATTAACTTTTTGTTTTAATGCGTATTTCTTTATATACTATAAAAAGATCAGCTTCCAAGCTCTTCTGTGTACATTTATGTTGCAAGTTTTTGGGGTGGAGGGAGAATCCTTCAAATTAGTATTTTCAAATAGCAAAATTATTCCAGGCTGTAGCAATAGAAATCAAAGGCCCTACAACAACATACGTCCCTTTCCCAAGAGTGTTTCAATAGAAAAGCACGCATAATTAAGCACAAGTTTCCAAAAGTTGAAATGTATAGTACAAGTTATTCCTCCTACACATTTCTGTTAATTATTTTTTTCAAGTCAGCACTGCAAGTAAAATACTGAGCCAATGGAATTTCTCATCTCTGACAAATGACACATCACCATAAAGAAGGTAGGTATAAGACTGCAGTCCAGAAACACTTAGCGATGTCTACAGGAAGAACATAGTATCCAGAAAGCAGAGTAAAAGAAATTCATATTATTCTATAACCTAAGCTTTTAGCTATAAAGTTATGCTACAATATCCTTCACTTCAATTCTGATTGGATTACTACTGCTCAAATGAAAAATATTTGAAATACACCTCTATTTTGCACATACAACATCATACTTACTGGAAATACGCCTTTTGAAAAATCAGCATGTAATTATTCTAAATGCAAAAGGCAAACTACTTTCATAAACATCATGACAATCATTCAAGCTTATTGATGCATATTTATTGCTCATCCATTTTAAAGTTTAGTAAAGTCAAAAAAAATAAGCATACTGTGAATATTAAGCCTAAGTGAAAGCGGTATGGATATCATTTAGCAAGAGTTAATTATTAAAGTTCCATTTCAGTATATGGTTTTACCACCCTATATGTAAACTCTATTTTACCAACAAGAATTATAATAGCTGTCAACCAAATCACAACCACACCAGTTTTGCTTTTAGCAAAGGAAGACTCACAAACCTCCAGCCATCCTTTGCGAGGTAGCTGAAGATTCCGTCGACGACGCTTGCAAAAAACTGCCCTCCAGTGATGAACAGAGTGTTAATGGTGACTAATCTGCCTCTTAAGTGCGGTGGAGCAACTTCTGCGATGTACACTGGCACAGTCATAGATGCTACACCTACAAGAAGAAATTAAACTACAGTTATAAAATCAAAAGAGATACTACATCCCTTTTTCATCATGAAATATTATACCATTTAAGTGGAACAAGCTAGATTTCCAGGTTCCAAAAGATGATGAAAAAGAAAATACACCTAATGAACTCTAGAAAAATACCCAGAGCAAATGGGCATACACACTGGTTGCTAGCAGCTGTATTGCAAGTTCAAGGTTTGATGTAATGATACAAGGAATAACTCACTTCAGTTCACAATGCATGTACACTAAGATTAAATAAAAAGCATAAATATATTTACAGTTTTGAAACAAAGAGATGCCACAGCCCAAGTAAGCATACGTAAGCTGAAGTGACTAACTGAAAATGCCATTCACAGCTCTGAGTTTAAACAGAATTTTAGCATGGTTTCCACCTCCAAGGAAAAGCAAGGCCAAGCATTATTACTCTCATTATTATTACTGTGTAACTTCATTATTGTTATATAGACCGGATTGTTTCTTGACTTTCTTGATTGTTTCTTGACTTGGTTTAAAAGTATTCCATATGCAGTGCTAAAAACTCTACCGCCTTAAGGAAGCATGGACTGGAGCTAAAGCACAGGTGCCTTTTATTCTGTCTTAACCCTGGTAGTATTTCCTATAAATTATGCGATGGTTCTAAATGAGCCATTTGTGCAAAAGATAGAAGTGCCCATGTGGAACACACTCAGAAGCGCACACACAAACTGTAAAAACAGGAGTTCAACGGCGTATAAAGAGTAGAGCTGGGTGCGGTACATGCTTTGGTGGTCCAAACCCACCAACAAATTTGTACTTTCATTTAAAGGAAATGTGTATCCTATTTCATTAAGAGAGCCAACAGTAACAACCAACAGCAATTTTTTTTGTACGTAAAACTGGAAGTACATTGGCAGCACACACACAAAAACACATTTCAGCTGAAGCCAGCTGAGATACAACTTGAGCACAGTGAGCACGGCCAAGCAGCAGCAGAGACATCACATCTTCCAGCCTGGGGCAGCTCCACCGTGTCCACACCGACAGACCCATGCCAGCACAGGCCAGTGCCATACCCCCAGCAAGAAAGGGGGTCACCGAAAGGCATGCAGGCAGTTCCTGAAGCACTGCTACGGTTCCCGGCTCACGTCACGGCAGAAAGGCTTTGTCATAAAATGGCAGAGGCTTTGGCCGGTGCCCCGCTGCCTGGCTGACTCAGCGAACTAAGAGCACAAAATCATCTTTAGCAACAAGGTTAGCCTGACAGAACTGCTGGGAGCCTCCAAAATCTCGAGCAAGGAATATAGATTGTTTAATAATAAAATGGCATCAGAAGATGTTTTGTTACAATAGGTAAACACTCGCAGCAGCCTCTCAGTGTGATAACCCAGTTCCTGGCAGAGCCTCCCATGACGCGCAAATGCCTCCTCCTCCTATTGACTGAGCAACCCACACGGAATAAAAAAAACCACATAAAAGTGTCAGGGGGAAAAAAAAAAAAAACCATTAAAAATTTATTCAACCATTTTTCAAAGCCAACCAGAACGCACCATGGAAAAAAGCATTCAGATAGCCCTTTGTGTGGTTTGATAGAGAAGCAAATTTTCAAACGCAGTCCAGCATTAGGGATATTTCTCTCACATCTTTCACATCAGCGTTTGAACTAATTACAATTAAAGTGATGTAGATAGCGCACATATGAGGCAAAAGCCTTTATGGGAAAGCACAGGAGCACGTCTGCTTTCTGGAAACAAAAGCCACAGAGGACCCGTGCAAGGCAGCGGCTCACGCCAGGGTGCAGAGGAAGGGCCCTACAGCTGCGGCAGCCCTGGTCTGGGGGGGTGGGCCTTCCCGCTCCCCCGACCTGCCTTCTGCCTCAGGCATGCCACCTCATACGCTCATGCTCCCACTGCAACATGGCCATCTTCCCACTGCCGGGACTAGCCTGGCAGGACGCCCAGCTCCGTGGGGCCAGGCCCAAAGCCCAGTGTCCCAGTCTCTGCCAATGTCGGGCAGCAGAGGCCTAGGAAAGGCTCAGCAGCAAAAGGAGCATCGAGTGATTCCAATAATCACCAGGTTTGGGCATTTGTGACTCAGTGGACCCAGACGCTTGGTATCTCTGGAGGGTTTTTTTGAGGCCATTGATTTTTTGCTCTCCACTACTCTATTAAGACCAATCATCACTAACAAGCCATGGTACCTCCAAGATGGAAAGGAAAAAAAAAAAAAAGAAAAAAAAAGTCTTGCCAGTGGTTATTTTATCATTTGGCCCATAAACACCTTCCCTGGTGTTTGCAAGAGTAACATGGAAATGAGAGAAGATGATTGA
>NW_009206427.1:16062-27683 GCF_000690835.1 Fulmarus glacialis | reverse complement strand
AATGAGAGACCAAACCCTCCAACAAGGAGCCGACAGGTATAGAAACAGAACGGGGTCTTGCAATACATACAGGGGAAAAAAAAGATGGTTGTGTTTTCATCTTTCAAGGGACACAAAGTAAAAACTGACCTTACATCTTTCTCTTGGAAGCTATGGTCCCTAGCATTCATCCTCCCTCATGCCCTGCAAACACAGATACCATTAAAACCTTTAGAAAAATCACATATACTCCCAAGAAGGATATCTTTGAAATAGACAATCATCTAGTGAAGCTAATTTGAAAGGTAAAGATGGCAACATCTTTATGTGGATTTTACTGGAAAGCAGTTAGAAAGATGCGCACAATCAAAATCAATATAGCCTCTGTAAAGAAGCTACTTTTTTCCCCTCCATTCAACTCTTAATGAAGGCTGATTTTACACAGTATCTGCAGAGAAATCTTGTTCAAAACATGCCAGCCAAATCCGCTTCTCAGGCATCCAAAAAGCAAAGCCACGCCGCTGACCAGACCAACAGCTATCGCCAACGTTCAGCACACACCATCAGTCCTGGGACACTGCTAGAACCACAGTTAGCTAACACAACACTTGCCATTTACAGGTGAAACTGCTGCTGTTGTAACCTACGGGTAGCGTGAAGGTTAAAACATGTTTGTAAAATGTCTTGAAGAAGAGGCACCATGACAGAAGGAGGTTTACTGTTTCTGCTGCATTCTTGCCACAAGGTTAATGACTACAGGAATTAGCAGAGGAAGGGGAAGCTTGCACACGTCAACAGTCCTGTCACAAGCTAGCCAATGACACCAATGGCTGGCATTAATACAATAGTTGAAATTATTTATTATCAAATCTGCAGTGAACAGCACATGATTTCTTAGAAAAACCTAGTTAGGGTATTAGTTCAAAATCACAGAGAATTGTTTAGATTGCCAGGGACATTTGGAGATCATCTAGTCCAACCCCTGTTCAAGCAGGGTCAGCTAGAGCAGGTTGCCCAGGACCATGCTCAGTTAGATCTTGACCATCTCCAAAGGTGGATCTCCAACCAAAACGATTCTGTGATTCTGCGACTTCCATGTCAGCTTTCTCACCCAGAGACTTTTCACAATGTTGCTGTCAAAAACAGCCTTTTTGGCTTTGTACTCAGACCTGACTTCCTCTACTGCGTTTGCCAAAACCTATAGGTTCAAAACATCCAAACAAAAACCTCAGTTCAGAAAATAAATTTATGTTAGGTATTCCCAGTTATCATTTAGATATCAAAACATAAACTTTGCTACTCTGAGCCTGAAACGGAGCACGGCAGGAGGTTTCACGAAACGGGAGGAGGCAATTAGGAAAGCCTCCCCATTTTACCTGGCTGCCATCCAGCAAGCATTCACACGCAAAAACAAAGTTTTGCCTAAAAAAAAAAAAATCACCAGGAGTAAAAAAGGCTATTCTGAAACAGATCAAATTAAGGGAAAAAAATCATACCACTTTAAGGAAATAATGTTTTAGATTCTATAATGTTATTTACATTACAGATTTGCTTTCAATTGCCTTAGAGTGCATCAATGTTCTCCAGATTTTCCTCCTCTAATTTCAATTTAAGACATACTAGAACACAGGAGAGTAAGTTCTTGTGAAAAGGCATAGTTGGAAGCAAGGCATTAAATGTTAATCAACTATAAAAATCTCTAAAATACATAAGCAGTATTCGTTATGTAGTTATTTTAATAGCTACATATTAGACAAATTTGAAAACAAAGAACAGCTTTCCTAGCAAAATAAATATGGCTGCAATGTAATCTTCTCTTAATCTTTCATATGAGAAATGTTTTCATTTACACTTAGATGACATATTCTATTATGCTTTCACCAAATAAAAGATTCTTGCTGCAGGCAAGTATATTACTACCTAACTAATAAAGCTGATAAGTGACAAGATGTGAGGAAAAGAAAACTAAAACAATTAACTGGAAATCTGTCAGAGGAAGTTTAAGTTCTACATTGTGCACCACAGCTAGGAAATCTTAGGAGAGAGAGCAGGCAAGGCCAATCTTTATCCACTTGAGTAACCAAGGCATTAACCTTCTTCCTTCATTAAAGAATACAATTCAGAAAAAAATACAATAGAAGGTTCCTTAAATTTAGACCACAAGATGCATCTAATTATTATACGGGAAGCATTAGATGACATGATAGACTGAAATCATCATATTAAATGTTTTTTCACTTCTAAGATCACTTAGGAGACTAATTACTAGAGCTGCTACCATAATCTGCAGACTTACCATTGGAAAGCAGAGACAAGACAGTGCACAGCTCAATTTTAAGACAATCAATAGAAAGCAGGTGTGAAAAGGCATCTTAGAATCACATTACCATCCAGAAAGGTATTTTCAGTATGAACACGTAAGCATTATAAAGAATTCATTAAGAAGTTCAGGAATGAAGTCAACAAACCTACCGACAGCAGAGATAAAAAGATCATGAAGGAAAACTCCTTTGATAATTAGGAGAATTAAAAATATATTTTAAGAAATGAGATTAAGGTAGCAAAACAAAAGGACTAAAGAAGGAATCTAAGTTCTTGTTTGTAAAAAGCATTTGGGAATAAATAGTAGGGAGATGGAATAATTTTAAAGACTTTTTTCAAGATCAGATGGATATAAACGTATCCTGTAAAGACCAGGACTTCCACTACAGCTCCAGTTGTGTGTCTAGCAGACATGAGGGAAGCTGCATCATAAAATAAGATGAGCAACAAAAGCTGGAGACAAGATATTGAATGAGATGCACTTTTACTCCTAGCATAATAAAAAAAGCTCTAAGGTAGTAGGGATGTGTCAGTCATTTCACTGGCATCAACCAATAACCAGCGTCAGGAGCAGCAAAAACATTGGGAAGGACTCCTGACAATTTTTTGTTGTTGCTGTTTAGATTACTACCCAAAAGGTTCATAAACACAAGAGATAGGTGACAACTTTAAAAAAAACTCACTTCAACTAACTTAAAAAAAAACTCACGCAACCCAATCAGCCTTTCATGCTTAGGAATAAAAAGGACTGAGTTAACTAGAAGTGCTAAGGATGCACATCCAGGAGCTGGTGTCTCTTTGTGTCATGGTTCTGTCCCTCCTTCCCTCCAGCTCGCGCTGACCCTTTGCGTCAACACCAGGTAAACCAGGGAATACAACCAGCTAAAAGGATATCCATCTGCCTGTTAAGGGTTTTGTGCCACTTAGCTTCCTTGAACAGTTCACTATGAGATCAAAAGCCTATATTGGCCCATAGGCAGGACTACGCATGATAACGGAGACAGGCCTGAACTGTCATGGGACTCCAGACGGTCCAGTGGGAAACACTAAAATCAGGATGTGAAATAATCAAAAAAAAGAAAAAAAAAAAAGCAAAGATATCCCTGATCCTATTTCGGAGTACAGCAACTGAGCCATTAATCTCTATTAACAACAAAGAACAGTCACAGCTCATTACAGAAATTTGTATTATTAGGAGTTCCAAATAAACACGCAGAAACAGAAGTTATTAAAACATTTCTTTCAGGAGAATACTCATGGGAATGAGGCATTCTTCACTAACATCTAACACTGTACTAAGATACTTAACCAAGGTAATAGTTTTGTTTTTTCACATATCTGAGAAATGAACATGTAAGACCAAATTTTCATTAAAATGTTAAACTTTAATGCAACCAACTTCAAAGTTCACTTCATTAAGAAGCTGCCCATAGTGGTTTCTACTACTTGTAAGGATTCCAAGAAGCTTTAGCAAGCTATTCCACAGACGGAGGATTTGTGGAGGCAACCTAATGAAGAAGCAAGTTTATGGCAAAGAGAATCAGGAATTAAATATTAATAAACAGCTTAATAGGGGTTATTATGCTATGAGAAAGTTTGAATACGAATTTAAGGTTTGGTTGTTACTTGTTCTTTGGGGTTTTTTTTCTTTTTAATTAAATAGTAAGGGAGCAGGAGGAAACTTGCCAATCTACAGCTGAATACCAGGCTAATGTTTTCTTCCAGCAACTTTGCTGGAAATCTGATAAACTTCTTACATCTTGGATATTGAACATGTAATTTAAATTTAGTGCCTTGAAACACTATTGATCCCAGAAGCACATCAGATTATACAAAGAAACTTTCATCAAGTATTTTATTTCACTTGTGTTCCCACAAATTATACTCTAAGGGTTTTTACTTTATTTCTGACAAGAACGGCATTCTTGCCAACCAATAATTTTAGAACATTGCTCACATCTGAGTAGTAATATTCAAGAGGATCAGGGCAACACACTGGTTAACTTTTTGAAAGAAGTGACAAGTTCCACAATAATTGCATATTATTTACTGTCAATCTAAAGAAGAATTCATTTAAGTAGTTTGTGGAGAGAAGGATGTTTATCATTGACAAAATGGATACATTTTACCTGCAAAGGATATTTATTTTAAAAGACTATTAGCTTTCACAAACACACATACAGGACCTGCATCAACAATCGGCCACCTCTATTCTACAGACAACTCCACAACATATTTTAATTATATGGCTCAACCTAAACAAAAAATTAAGCCTTTTCATAGTCTTGTAGAGTCCTTTTCTGTTATTACAGTTAACACTTCAGTTTTCAGTAATGACAATCAACCTAACGGAACATTAAAGTACCTCATTAAACATGCTAATAGGAAATGCTTGAGAAAGCAGTGCATTTGAACACTGTGCTCGTACATTAACCACCTCCTTAGCAGATAAAGCTAAACTCTTCATTGAAACAGCTTGTATTTAAGTGTCAACATCAGGGGAAAGCTCAAGTCCCCTCTAATATCTAGGCTTTCCACCCACTGCACCTATCTAGTAAAGGCATTATCAGCAGCTCATAACTGATTACTGAAAGTTATTTCAAGGATGACTGGCAGCACACTTTCCCATTTCAATCTCTCCCCTACATCAGATCAGTAGAAGTCCATTTCTTAGCAGTGGCACAACTGTACTCAGCTACAGCAGAGCTCTGAAATATGTAAGGGCAGTAGGACAAACCACTAGCACTAAAACCACATTGCTTTGTGAGAACAGAAGTCACAGTAATGGGCAGATTTAGGTGCATCTCCTCCAGAATGGGGGTCCAACATCAGCAGACTTTAATGAAGTCTTGTATTTTATTTAAACACTAATTTATTAAATCAGCGAGAGCTGATTCATCATAGTTAAAGAACCTGTACTGTTGAACCTCTAACACACCAAGTAATTGCAGATCTTCACGTCCGTAGCTAGCTACTAGCCCAAACCAGAGCAACGAATATTACAACTAGTGCCAAAAACCTATGTTACTATGTGGTATCCAACTGTGAAGGAGTCCAAGGCCCAGAACAATCTGAAGAAAAATAAATGAAGCTAGTTGATACTGTTTCAAATTTATAGAACAATCATATCTTAATGAGCCTGGATGAATAATTCCCTCTCTGTTGACCACAAGGTTTTTCACTGTATCAGTAATGATCAAGAACACAAAATCCTTCTTCGCCTAAAAAAAAACCTCAAATTGTGTCCACTAGAAACAACCGTAACTGTCATACTGTAAATGCAAACCCCAAAAAAAGATAGCATTAGCCTTTGTGAATTACATTACACACAAGAGTAACGTCAAGTTTCAAACTCTCCCTTATCAAAAGATATATATGAAAATCCAGCTCATAAAAAAAATTAAGATGCCAACACAGAGTACAATTCCTGTATAATGAAAGTGCTAAGACCTTTCTCTGACATCTCCAGGGCAGTATCTTGCAAGAAGAGCATAAGGAAACCACATATCATAGTAGAGAGAGATGAATATTCAACAAATTAAGTAATCAAGAAGGGGCTATTTGTCACAGTACTTATTTTCCTACACTGAAATTCTGCAAGTCAAAGAACCTTTTTAATCTGGAAACTGGGTGGTTATGAAATGGGAAAAAGTAAGAGAGCCATGACACTTGAGGCAAGATAGTCAAGAACCTACCATGTACAGGCTAGAGTGTGAAAGTTTATTAAAATAAAACCTAGTTTACTCAGTTTATTAAAAGAAAACTTAGTTTAGCAAAAACTTGAAAATATACAAAAAATTTTCAGGAATCTTTAATAACACACAGGCAGTAAATAAAAAAATACTACCCACAGCCAGAAAACTGCAGGCATTCAGTTCTACCAAGTAACACCCCAATGCAGAGGGGGATACAAAACATGCCACAACCTGTGGATACCAAAAGAGTAAATAGGAGAGCTAGAGGGGGGAAAAAATACTTCTTCTCTGGGAGAATTGTCAAACAGTAGGAACAGAAAAAGAATTTTACATGAAAGCAAACAGAACTTAGAAAGTTTTTAAGGTCAGATGAAGTAACTACTTATAAGTGTTAGAACCACTTTTTAACTGTAGGGTCCTATTCAACCTCAGCCTCAACGTTAGTATGATACATAGAACAGCTCATTTTGGGAACAGAATTTTTAAAACAAGTCATTTTTTCTATCCAAACTTATTTTAAGATTATTCAAGGTCACAGTGATCCAAAAACATGTGAAGAGAAAATTTATTTTGAGTGGCAAAGTCAGAAGGAGGGAGTGGGATTTAATTAACCACAAGCTAAATAATCAAGCTAAACATCCAGAAAATTTGAAGCAAAGATCTTCGCAACTGATCAAAGCATAAGAGCATGCCTAGCACTACAGATGCCAGATCACAGTTTACACTTCCCAGCAACCCAGAATTAGTTACCCATATTCAGTCTTTCTGAAGCATATATTTCTTTTAATCCAGGTTGTGACACACGCGGTCAGACTCTCCCCAGTCAGCTGCCCTAGTTCCTGGGTATCCTACTGAGGGACCTCCTTCTTACAGCGTGCCATAATGGGAACCAGTGCTTGTGGTTCATGGATGTAGATCCCATTCCAGAAAGCTGGCATGTTTAAAACAAGTTACTCCTTTCATGCTGCCCAAGTCTATCCACAGATCTAGCTTTAAGATTTACCCCATTTCAGATTACTTCAAAACATTAATCAGAATGATTCCTAAAAGAAATCCAGCTGAAAGACACCCCCATAAAAATGTAACAACTGAACTGGTAATTAATCAAGCCAGATCATCAGTGACAAGTTTCTTCAAAATATATAAGCAAAGTAATTGCTTGCTAATGTACACCTACATTTTCAATAAGCAAAAGAGTTAAAAAGTCTTTTGTTGGGTCACCTACACAGCTATCAATTTGTATTTAGCAACTTTCAACACTGAAATGGATTTTTTCCCTTTTCTAAAGTGATCCAGTCAGGAGCAGATGAATTATTTCTGAAACATTTTTAGGGAAACCTAAATAGGAAAAACTCTTTCTCAAAAAGCATGTGTGTGTGCACACAGGCACGCAGGGGAGAGAGTATCACTAATTTTCAATATTGAATTTGCTATGGCTCCCTCTACTTGATAAGTACCAGGAATTGTAAGGTGCATTATAATGTTATGCATTATAACCATACAAATTAACAATCAGCCCTAAAAGTGACGAAAAGCTACCAAAAGCAACTAGTAAAAAGTCCTAATTTGTTTTGTTTCTGAATTAATTTTGATCAAGCGCTATTTGCAAAGATTCTGTGAACTTACAAGCTGAGGAAGATCCTTCATTGTGAAAGAGTGAAGCAACACAGATTTTTATACTACGCAATGCAACCTTTGTTTTTACCATATTGCAAAAGCTTCTCACTTCAGAAAATAAGAGCATTTTATTTTTTCCTTCACTTGAAAATTATAAACACAACATAGTCGTTTTCTTTATGACAGCTTGTATAAGCACATAAGACAAGCACTACTTAATCTACTTTAAAAGTGAAGCCTTTAGTTCAAATAAATAGTAACTGATATAAGCACTGCTTTGCTGTAGACATTCTTTAGCACATGCAGACTATGCACTATACATGCTGCTTGCTTACACCTACGAAAAACAGGCAGATGAACTCGGCCAAGTCCTGAGGCAGTCACAGCCAAAGATAATGAGTTGCTTCCCCAGCCAGTGGCTCCTCCCTTTCCAGCAAGGCAGCAGATCAGGATGCGTACCTGTATCTCAGCTACTCTGTTTCCCATTCGAGACTTTTGATCTGGTGGCTGATGTGGACTTGGGCCAAGGTGTGGGATCACAACAAGCACTAACTGAGCGGCTGAGGAGTGGCCATCCAGCTCCTTCTGCTGACTCAGCCAAGCAAACAGCAATTTCCAGCAGGGAAGTATGGTTTTATGATGACCCAGAAAGATTTGGCAGGACTCATCTGCATAACCATTCATATATGCTAGAAAGTCAGCATTGTAAACACTGTGCAATCTTTACATGGTTAAAAAAAAAAACCAATCGCACACCAAAAACACCAGAACAACAGTTGAATGCTTCAAGGATTAGCAAAGATTTTCTGTGCAGAGAAGTTTTATTTTCAGAAGACAAGGGTAATGATTTGAAAGCTACACATAAAATGAATACTCCTTTCCAACTTTGCACTTTTGTTTATAAACCATTTTTTTCTTTCCTAGTTCTACTACAATGATGCTTTACCCAACTTACAATAATTCTGAGAGAAGTGATATCTAAACAAACATGAACATGCTTTAGAAGCTGAACTACAGCTCAGCTAAAAGCACGCCTTCAACTTATACCTGAAAGACCTCTTCAACTAAGAAGTAACTTGGTTTTAACAGTGCCTCTTTCTACAAGTGCAATTATTAAAACAGTTAAACCAGTTAACTTTTCTGTAAACTGCTTTAGGTTTCATTGCACTAACCAAAATTCCAGCAACTGACTCCAAACATGCAGCTTAAGATGAAGACGAGCAGAAGAATGCATTTTCTTACCTACCACTTGCCATTAATTAAAAAAACTAATTTAGAAAGACTAATCTAATTGCAAACTTAGTATTTTAGACAAAAACTAACGAGTAACATTGAATGTGTTCATTCGCTATTCTGGAAAGCCATTCATAAAAATACTGTCTGTCTACTTTACATTCCCAGTAATCTTGTGCTTGCAATGGGTAAATACATTGCAATCATCAATGCAGAAAACTATATTTTGTTATGAATTACTACATTTAGTTACCCACTTGTGCAAGAAACAGCATGATTTGTAGGAAGACAGGTACCAGTTACATAGTTTTGTAACTACTGCTCTAAAAAATAAACAAAATCCCTGTAAGCCTTTTACTGCCCAAGGCCCGATTTTAAAAAATAAGTTTCAATTATATCATTATAATGCAAGTAGCACTCATGACAATAATGTAAGTATAACTATCATTATAATGCAAATATACGAGCCACAGTGACTGCTCAGTTTCCTTCTATACTAGAGGTTAGGTTTCACACACAAACAAGATTGTGTCTACAAACACAAGTGATCCATGTAGAGATAATAAAACACATTTTTTTGACCATATGGGAAAATAAATGGTGTCTATATTTGCAGTATTGGAGGCTGGGGGGGATGGGGTGGAAATCTGTATAGTACTTCTTCCTCAAGATTCCTTCCATGGTATGCACGTTTTGCATGTTAGGAAGAGTAAGGGTGTTCCCAGTGCACACGGGTTAAGTCAACATCTTGAGTCTATAGTCCAAGTGCTGCACATTTCTCTGCTTTATGAGAAGCAGCTCAGCTTAAATGTCTAGCTTCCATGCAACTTCTCCCCATGGTCTGGAGTTTCCCCAGTACCATTTCAATAGCAGCTGCTTGGGGCCAATGAAATCCAACTGTAATAGGAGAACATCCTATGGAGGAATGCCAGGTAAGGATCTCTCAAGTAAAGTGGTTAAGTCTCAGAAAGGGCTTTGACTATTTGGACAAGGATCTTGCCCTAGACTGTCCTTAGTAGAGGGACAAACCAGTGCTGAACTTCTTCAGGCCACGTAGGTTTACTCCTAGATATGACTTGCGATAGTCTAGATCAGCAGCACAACTGCAGATTTCACAGTGTAATACTAAAGCTGTCAAGAGGTACAAGGGTACTTTAACCTATTTTGATGTGTATTTACTTCCATCAGTTGCTTACACTGACAAAAAGGAGATGTTACAAGTGAAGAATGAGGCTGCTGCATTTGCGGGAAAAAAACAATAGCTGTCAAGCATTAAAGGGAAAAAAGGAACAGATCAACTACTCCACTACCAACATCTAAGGGACAAAAAGCTGAGGAAAGTCTCAACTAACCAGGAGTGAGTGAATGCTGCACACGGGAAGAAACTACTGCTAAATTTTATCAGAGAAATGGACTGCCAAAGAGCTTCCTAAAAACAAGGCTGCAAGTCTCAAGGCCTCAGGGAAGAGACTGGTAAAAGACAGAAGATCCCAGGAAAACCTGGGAGATGCTGCTCTCATGGCTTTCAGCTTTTGACAACTTGCAGTCCTCTAGACGCATTGTAATGGACAGCCATCTTCCAAACAACAGATGTAATTCTGCTAACAGGGTTGCTTTACTGCAATTTTACTTTGCAGACCTCCTTATTAGTAACAGTGCTCAGAGCAAACGTATGTGAGAACCGCAGACCACAGGAGCACAGCTCGCAAGGTCCACCCCCCCCGCAGCAGAGCAGCTCTTTCCTGCCCTGTTTTCATTCTCTGGGCATGTTAGCAGGGGAGGATTCAGGAAGAGCTGCAGGTCAGCCTGCAGTGAAAGCTGGGCAAACGTTGTGATGTTCTCAGTAAATCTCCTTAATTGATACAAGACCGTGGTAACTCTAGACAACTTAAAGATTAAAAGGAAATAAAGATGGGTATCTAAAATGCCCTTCTGTAACTCTGAGCACTGCACTGATTCTCTCATCCGGCAGTCTCCTGTATTGCCCCTATCCAATAAGAGTATAGTGAAAAAAAGAAATTTTAAGAAGAATTAGGAGTTGGCCTTTAAAATGGCACATCTGACAGCCCCATTCTTATTAACATAAATGCAAATATCCCTGTTAAGATAAAATCTGCTTTTCCTGTGACTTGCACTGTGCAAGTTGCAATAAATCACTGTAATTCATAAGATTACTAACTGGGCAATGAAATATTGTGCCGTTTCAGTTTGCTGTCCCCCAGCCTCCAAGTGCCCCAGTTTTTTTGTACTCTGAGGCACAGCTACTATGGAGAGCCTCCTGTTAATTTTATTTAACTCCTTCATATCTTGTCCCACTAAGAAGCAGATTCCATCCTTAAAACTGAAGCCATGTTCTCTTTTGAAGTGACAAGACATTCTCATGTCGGGTTCAAGTTTTAAGTGAAAAGATTCATGCACAAGCTACCACCAAGAAAAACAACTAAATCCAGGATCTCTCCGAAATACAAACTTTGCAAGTTCTGCACTTACAGCATTATTATACTTTCACAGAGAAAATTTATAAAGAAATTTTCGTATTTGAGGATAACTAAAAATCCTAATACAGAGCAGGACATTCTCATGTCGGGTTCAAGTTTTAAGTGAAAAGATTCATGCACAAGCTACCACCAAGAAAAACAACTAAATCCAGGATCTCTCCGAAATACAAACTTTGCAAGTTCTGCACTTACAGCATTATTATACTTTCACAGAGAAAATTTATAAAGAAATTTTCGTATTTGAGGATAACTAAAAATCCTAATACAGAGCAGGGAG
>NW_009206427.1:0-16044 GCF_000690835.1 Fulmarus glacialis | reverse complement strand
TCTTTCCAAAGAAACCCTACAAAGTAATTACTGTCTCCCGCCTTGTTTTTCCTATAATCTGGTCACATTGCACCTGATCTTTTAATTAAGTTTTCATAAAGCAAGATCTAATTGAAACATCAATTACAGTAAAACCTAGCTACATATAATTGAATTTTCACTCAAAAGTAAGAAGAATTACTTTTATTTACATTTTAAAAACATCTCTGGTCTACATCCGCTTCCTTATTTCCCAAAACAAAAGGTAGGGACTGCTGACAATACTGCAGGAGGGCAGCATCAGGAGGCAGAATTAATTACCCACTGGAGAAGAATCATTAAACTGAGCACTAATAGAGTAACTGTGAGTAGGAAAGAAACCAATTGTGATAGCTTCTAATAAAGCACTAGGAACTGGCAACGAAACACAAAACAGCTCATAGGTGACTGGATGTCTGAATTACTCATTACCCACTCCTACCTGCCCAGTTAGTACCATTTATACTTGTATGCAGTAAGAAAATAATAAAACCACAGTATCTTCCCTATAAAATTTTACAATCCATTGCAAAGCACACGTTGATGACATGTTTATATGTAGATGAGGTTGGGAAGAAGCCTCCATTCTAGCAGAATGCTACTCTTCCTGCCACCAAAGACGACCTCCTTAACAGCGGAATCCCCTTCCTTAATACTCGTGACCTACTGCACTAATGTAACAGCTAGAAAAACTTCCCGCAGACTGTACTTCCAATGCAGTGTGCACTTTCCACAATTCAAATGTCTATTGCTCATCATCTTCAGGTGCAGCATGATCCACCTTTCAAATACTGTCAAGTTCACATCCACATTCATCAGCTCACTTTGAATTTACATTGCTCTCCTTCCTTAGTTTAAAGGACTTTTTAATTGCTAAGACGTACAAACCCTTTGACTAGTGTTTCAATATACCATATCAGAAAACTCAAGCTTAGGTATAAATTACCAAAAACATTTAGTAGCAAAGTCCTTTAACGAGTTAGGTCTACATTACTCCACTGAGATACATCTTAAAAATGCTTTATAGAGTTGGGTTGATTTTAGGCAACCTTATTTTTCTGTGCAATGACAAGTATGTGACAATTTCTATATATGTATCTATTAATGTATGATTTGTCCTTCCAGTTAACTAGAATTACCTACAGTTACAAAGCCAAGTTGGAATTACGTAACAGCCATTAATTGTAATTTGTAACAAATAATTTACCAGCATTTCAGTAAGATTTGAACATTAGGCTTCCCTGAGCCCAGGCTTCTCTGACTAGTAACACCAACAGTACTGCCTGTCCAAAGGCCAAACATACAGCAAGGAGTGAAAGAGGACAGAAGAGATCTGACTGTAGAGAAAATTATCTGAGAAACTGAAAAATCAGACTATGAAGTCCATTCACAGAAATTGTAGTGTTGAACAGGTTATGACTGATAGAATTAAAGATTATTATTTGTTTTTGATAAGTCCAAGAATGCCTTTTGAAAATGCAAGCAAACATCAGCCCCACTTTACAGAAGGAAAAATGGAGGCATAGAGTACCACAGTCACTTTAAGATCAAGTGGCCAGGAAGTGACAAATCCAAGAATTATAGACTGGTCTTATGTTTACTTAGCAAAGACGGTGCATCAGACATTTTGGGTCTCACAATGTGCAAATCAGGCGTTTCAGAGGTACAACAGACATTTTCTTATTGCAGTATTTAAAGTTAGAAAGCCTTCTGAGTGGCAAAGTAAAGCAACCACGTGCACGTATTTAATTTACTTTAACATAAGGCTTGTGTAATTCAGCCTTGGGACTATAAAACTGCATGACACAAAAAACTTCATGTTATGGCAAGATGAGTTCAAGGTTATGTGTCTTTAGCTCTTTGTATCAGCATGAAATAATATTTTTTTCTTGCAGTAGTGTCCTTGCTACTATTGCTTCTACAGCACACAAGCAAACTTTATGGGTTCCAGCTCCTAGAACAGTAACCTAAGCTAGTATTTACTGTGACTTAGAAATTTACTGTGACTTAGAAAACCAATGGCTGCAGATCCTGTAACAGGATGAATTTGCAGAGTACAGAACACACAAAGCAATTGTGAAAGTGAAATCCAGCAGACCAGACACTTCTTGGTCTATCATTGCTTCAGGGATGTATGTATTTTAGTGACTGATAATGCATGACAAATAGAAATCCAAAGAACATGCAGAGCAACTGTGAAAAGGAGACACAGGAGACCAAACACTTCTCAATCTATTATTGCTTTAGGGATACATGTATTTTAGTGCTGATAATGTACGACAAATAGAAATCCGAACAGAGAGACATACATTGCTCCTGGATGATTCAGCTACATTGGGAACATTTTTGTACAAGACTGAGAAGCATGCACACAGGCATTTTTATGTTTTACTACAACTAACTGAATCATTTCCTTTAAGCAAGAAACAAAGCATTGCTGTAAGCAAAATATCATAGAAGATGAATATACGGATTTACAAAGAAATACGATGTGCGTCATCTTCAAATATCAGCTTAAAAGTCTTATAAACTTCTCTAACAAATCTGCCTAAAGTTGTATTTTTCAGTTGTAGCTCAGTATGACATCCATATCTACCTTATAGACTTAATTTTATATGAACCTAAAATTACCTGATGAACAGATTCATATCTCCTGTGAAGTAGTGTACTAATTAGTAGTTTATCAAGATCACGAGGTAAAGAAATTAATTTTTCTGTAATGTCACTGGAATCACACTGGCTTAAAACTGGTGAGAGTGCCGAGCCAGACCTCCTGAAGTTCTCTCTCTTGCTCGCTGCCACAGCACAGATGAAAAAACTAGCTACCCTGTGCAGGTGTTAGACCGTACAAGTTGGCATTATCTAAGCCAAGAAAGACACATCCCCACTTGATAAAAATTTAATGAAGAAGAAAGAATTGAGCCAAGAACTATATATTCCCACTTGATAAAAAAATTTAAAGAAGCAGAATGAATGGCTCCGTACCCCAAAGCAGTTCTTTGTACTTTCTCCTGTCCTCCAGAGCACAGCTGTGGAATCCATTCCCAACACACCAATCCTGAAAAGCTGCACAATTGGTTTACAGTATCCTCTTGCATAGACACCTTCAATCACTTTTTTCCTCACCACAAAAATATGAACAACTCCTAATTAAAATATCCACTAATATAATCTTATTTCATTACTCAATTCTTCCTGTGCGTGCACACACACACGAGTTCTCCAGATGTCTGGATTCCTACTTCCCAACATGACTGTCTAGGTCTCTTTCTCACTAACGTGGGCCAGGAAAGACAAATGTGGCACATGAGTTACTGAGGTTCGAGTAATGCTACTTTAGCACTCACACTTCCAGTTCCCCCTTCTTTGCACCAGTGCAAGGAGCGTGGTTTCCCTATATCCCAGTCCAAATGAAGCTCCCTCATAGGGGAGACGTGGGGATAAGAAGCCATTGCAGCTAGACAAATTGAAAAACTCAGTAGTTTGACTGTAACAAAGTGGTCCATAAGAAGTCCCCATCACACCTAGCATGCACAGTTTCACTTCATGTATCCTGGAAAGAGCCTCTAGGAAGAAAAGCAGAGTTAATACAAAAGCTTGAGACAGCAGCCTAACAGGCAGGCCAGGCTTGCCCTCATCCAACCGGCACACAGCCACAGAGATTTATGCCTCAGCAACCTATCTAAAACAGACACACACACAAATCCATACTCATGGATGAAAAACACAAGGGAGCGTGTGACCATGAGCAGAGGATCTATTAAGCCAGCCAGAAACAGGTTAAGATTCTAGGTAAGGAAACCAGAAAACACACATGCAGTCTCTTAGAAGTTTCACCATTACAGGGTGAATTACTGAGAATTAACTTCTGAATAGACTTAACATAAATACTCTAAACAGGTGGCTCAGATCTTGCTAAAGATACAATCGGCATTACAGAGCAGACAGGCCTGCTGGTCTTGAGCTATGAGGAAGAATCTTCTCTGCACTGCTGCATTTGTAGGCTCAGAGCACTGTTTGCTTCTGTGCAAGGGAGCACTCCACATCTAAGAGGATAATGATCAATTGCCCAGATAGTACTTGGGTGTCAGGCAAAGCAATTAACTTTGAATTAGGGAGAGGCTCTGCAGACTGATACAACAGACAGCTTTTGACTCCAGGGAAGGAAGATTCAGAAACAGGTAGGGATAGGCAGAATCAAAGCCAAAACACAAGCTGCATCTTTTCTTACTTTAAAGTCACCATCAGCAGACACAAAAGAAAGCAAAACAACAACAACAGAACTTGTCCTAAAAATTATGCCTTGCAATTACAGCTTTTTCAGAAGCACACACACTGTTGAGCAGGATAATATTTTGTTTACCCTAGCTAGTAAAACTGCAGACTGGGGTCAGGAGAGGAGGGAAGCCCTAAACCTGCAGGACAGTAAGACGCACAGAGGTAATCACATAGAGCATACAGGTGTAGACAACTATTGTGTCCTGCCCCAAAGTTAGATTTTAAAATAAATAGTACCTTCTCATACAAGCCTTCAAAGAACTTAGTAAAGTACATTCCCACTCACTAAAAGAGAAGTTGACATTATTTGTGTAATGCTCTACTCAATGTGTGCCCAGATTTCTGCTATATGCACAAATGATTTTTTTCCAGGAACATGCCAGTCAATCATTACAAGAGAAAGGATCTACATTCTGTGCCTTATTTCTCCTCCTACCCAAGAACTACATACAGCACAAAACCAGACCCCAGTATTCAGCTCCAAATATTACCACAGTGATTGAATTCCTGGGCTAAAACATCACGAATGCCTCTGTACAACATTTAGTCTTTTCCACCCCTTTCTTCAAGATCCTGAAGTTGTCCAGGTGCGCTGGCTTTCTGTTCGTACCAAGCTGTTCCAATGTGAATTGGACTGGTGAGGTCAGCAGCGCCTACAATTAATGCAGGAGCAGGGAGTCTATGAGGCAAAAGACTTAGCTGCTGAACTCCGCAGTGAATAAAACCAGACTTACCTTTTCCCCTCAGGCAGATTCCCCATTCCTGTGCTGACATAGCTACTACTGACCTCAACAGTCCAATAATCAAAGACCTGTGAACAAACAAAAAAGGTCACTTACATGCAAACATTTGCTGAGGTGCATGCTTAAAGTACACACAGCTTTGGTCTTAAACAGTACTTCCTCCATGCTCACTGTGCTCTAGTTCATCTATTACCACACTGCCTTTCTCAGATGTTAGACTCTACCCAGGATCCATCATAGCTCCAATCAACAACCCTAAAAAAAACCAAATCAAGACAGCAAGTACTTAATGGTGAGTTCCTTCAATTTTATCTCCTTAACCTCACAGATTAAACAAAACTTCCTAGGTGGGCAGCTAAAAACAGAAAATTAAGTTCAAAATAACAGTTAGGCAGAGTAAATTCTAATACAGCTAGGAATAACAAATATAGCACGTTGACCAGAACCTTAATCACACAAAAAATACTGTAAGAAGCAGTGTTTCTCTCCTACTATCACACAGTGGACAAGTAGATTCCAAAGGAGTACTAGCTCCGACTCGAGGCATCTGACTTTGGGATTGTGACATATCATCCTCCATCAACTATACTAGACCTTAGGCTCCCAAGCCTCCCTGTTCCCAACTGCACTCCAGTTAGATGTTCAAACAAGCAGCAAAAACATTCCCTGCCTCCAACACCTCATGTAGGCTCTGTGCTTCAGTTATCTTTCTAGATTTCTGAAGTTGCTCCAGCCTCATTGTCATAGCTTTCATCAGTATATTTAGTTATCTACCACTTTTCCCATAAAAAGCTCATGAATAAGTAATTTATTAAGTATATTTATTAGCTTCAATACACAGCTTTTGCTTCTAACTTTCTCTGGGCACCTTTAAGATAGTAGGTTTTTTTTTTTCTTCCATAACACTCTGATAATTTTTGCTGTTGAATGGCAGAATGTGAAGCCTATGCTACAACTGCCACTTCAGCAGCACAAGAGAAAACTGCAACATGTTCAGAAGGTAGCTGTCTTCAGCATCAGGATTATCTAACTCTTCCTTAAAGAAATTACTGAATCCTGATTGTTAATCCATCCAGCTGAATGTGCAGTTGAAGAGACAGTAAATCAACAACTATATTTTATCCAGGTTAAGTACTGCCAGTTCCTCCAGGATTACAGCTGTAAAAACGTAATGGGCCATACTGTTTGAATTTTTCATAATATTGGTTAAAAAACCCACAGAATCACAGATAACTACCAAGTATTGTAGTACTATTACATGCTTTGGACAAGAATCACTGGTAATTTAGGGGAGGAAAAACAGAGGGATAGGAACAGGAGCTCCCTGTTTCCACCAGCTGGTCTGGTCTTGCTTTGGAGGCTGAACTGCATCACAGGGCATGGGAACAGGATGGCACTAGTGCTCCTTCTCCCTTCCTGCTCCTCTGAGCACAGCAGCTCTGCTCTGGTACTGCACTAGGGAAAAGGAGGAATACCTGTAGCTCTGCTCCTCTCTCGCCCTTGGAAGTGGGACAGATGCCACAGCAGGACCTGGCTGAACTGCAGAAGGCAGTTCAGAGCAAGGCACGAATCAAGATTACTACTAGCATTTTCAAATACTACCAATACCTAACTTTTTTCTTCTATTTGATTACAATAAATGTGATTGATAGCTTATGAATGATGGCACTGCTCTGATAGTAACATATCAGTCGTAACAACATGAAGTCATTTAATGACACTTACTTAATTTAAGGTCACCTTCACGTTTTTATGACTGTGTCAGCATGAAGAAAAGAAGACAGTCAGACAGGAACAACCAACAGGTTAAAAAAAAAAAAAACCCCACACACCAAAAATCCTACATCCATCCACCCATCCATTAGGGGTGCAATGAGTTCAAGATGGATTTAAATTTCAAATTGTTGGTGCCGTCAAGTAGGCCTAAGGTCTTATCTGCTGAATCAAGAGTAGGAGTGCTAAAACTAGAAAAATATACCTGGAAAACTATCAGAAGTTACTGAGCAAGGTAGATTGTTCAAGGCTTTGTAGGGTTCTATGCCATTCTGACACAGAACAAGAATTCAAGAGAAGGAACAGGAGAAAATTTCTTATGAGCAATCAGAAATTAAAGACCTTCCATTGGCATGTGTCAATAATCACTTCAGCAAATGTTTCTCTCAGAGCAGCACTCACTGGAACACGTTCCCAATTTACAAGACCACACGCCCCACAGCATGGGCAATACAACGTATGTAACACCAGGCAGGCTCTTCTGCTCTTTCCAACTTGGAATGCATTCCCCTGGGTTTCCAGAGTACAACAGGAAAGTAGTAGAGCTGTGGCTAAACACAAAGATATCCCTAATACTTCCTTCCAGCTGCTAGAAAATAATCTTCTTTTCCCAAAGTGATTATGTCCATAGGCACATTAAAACCACAATTATTGGTTTTGCTTGCCTGAAAGCTTGCAAGAGAAGCAACAGTGGAGAAAACCATTACATGAGGGTCCTGGCCAAAAGAAAAGGGAAACAGAAGGGCTGTTACTCCTTGTTTCTGTCCAAGACAGAAAAGGTTAGCCTGCAGAAACTCCCACTTCTGGGAAAAGGCTGGAAAACTCTTGCCTAGGGCTCCCACTTATGGTATAGGTTTCTAAAGTGATGTAATTTTGTCTAGACTATGAAAATACGGGCAATTGCCAGGTGAATCTAATTTTGGATACAGGTTTTTGTTTACGCAGCAGGTCCTCCACCATTTCTGGCACCTTCTGGTTTTTTGTCTATCGTCAGGAGATCAACAATCACTTCATTACTGCCTCAGAGACAACTGAGCACACAGCTGTATGTGCTTTGCTGGCTGTTGATTAGATTAGAGAGCTCCTCAATGCTACCAGTTGGCATGAGACCTGTGAAAACTCAGACTTTACCAAATACATGGTGTTGAAAAGAGAGCAGAAAGTTCTAGATTTGAGGCCTGAAGAAACTGCCTCCCAGGGAAACCCCACTTCTCCCTTAAGACCATTCAGCCTTGCAGAGTGCCTGTCAGCCCGTGTGCTAAAAGCATCCGGTATCACCGGGATTTTCCACACTGCCTGGAAATTTTTTTTGCCTTGAAATTGCCTCATCACTCAGGAGCTGAATGAGAATGTGCTCATTGATGTAAAATGCTAGCAAAGGATGAGCCCCACCAAGCAAAGGTCAGTGCCAGGTGCTTCTGGAAAACATCAGCTCTAATGAGAACCAAGAAGCATTTCAGATTAGCCACAGAGGGCAACCTCCTCCAGAGGGCTGCTCCCTTGCTGAATTACACTGGAAAAATCAGGGAGAGGGGAAGAAAAATTCAAGTAGAGAAGCTGGGGTGACAGCTCCTGAATATACGCAACTGGAAGACCCATCTCTAGGGGAGGGGGAAGAAGACCCCTGAGATACAACTAAAGGACAAGCCCAAGGTAAAAAGTTGCATGTATCAATAACCATAGACTTTTTTTTTTTTTTTTTAAATCCACACAACTGCTTCAGTGTCTGAGCCCGCTAACACAACAGCCACAGGAAGAGATGGCTGAACTCCCAGGAAGGTCAACCCAGGAGCAATCGCTAAGGCATGCATGGGACACAAGGATTCGCTGCTTGAAGGGGAGGAACATGAGAAGCAAGTCTGTCCCCAATTACAGAAGGGGGAGGCACCCTTGCTATTAGCCAACTAAGAGACCGAACCAAGGGGGAGGCAGGAACACATTTGCTAACACCATGGCCTATCCACAGCCAGCCAGATGCGTGGGGCGCTCCAAGGTCATGGCGTGACACTTCATCCACACAGGCAGCGCATCTGTAAGGGACTTGAGAAGGAAGAAGAGACAGACTCCCTGAGCTAAGAAACCCAACTTCAGTGATTGGGTATATAAACAGTCAAAATGAGAAACCACCTACAAAAAATTCACCTTCAGAACAGGCATTTGCTTTGAATAAATCCTTAATAAAACCACATCTAAAACCTCCAACAAATCAGAGGAAGATCAGAAATGGAAAGAATAAGAGAGTATGTTTTTTAAAGCTTTGTTTCTTCAATTATCATAAGCAAAATACATTTTAGAAGAGTTTGCATTCAAGTTGCATCATAAGACCTACAGAAAGATAGTTCAGCTAAAGTAGTGAAATGACTACACACTTTTCCAGAGCTGTGCTGCACAAAATCTCTACAACATACTGAATAACTGCTTCTCTTCTATTTGTTCGCAGGCATAATCATTGCAAAAAGAAACCAAAGGGAGAACTCTGCTCCCCTGATTTTCAGTGGTTGCTAGTTTTAGGCTTTCAGCAGTTCCAATGGCTGTCCCACCCAACCCAGCCTTTTCACAAGCTTCACAGCAGCAACACTGACTGTACAGGTCAGATACGAAAACTCAATTCTTCACCAATGAAGACCCATAAAACAATTTTGCAAACAAAGTTATCCATCAGGCCTATTATACCTCCATGGTACCAGCATGCAGCACAGCCACAGTCGTCCAGTTTGAGTCTTAAGTAGAAATCATCAATCAGGACTTCCGTAGGATTTGCAACACAAAAGCTTCCCATACTTTCACGGAATAATCCCTAAGATTCCTAAAATACTACACTTTAAAATAAATCAGTGTATTTAGAAATACAATATATTCTATAAAAACCCACTTAAGAGCATACAGCTGCTATAATTAATTATCTTGAAGTCTACTGATAATGAGATAAGGAAAAAGAATAATTTAAAACCCCCCTTCTTTTCAGCATCTACTTTCAGTGGTTTTACTTTTTTCATTGCTTCTCAGGATACAATTGGCAAAGTACACTCTAGTACACTCAGAATAAAAATTAAGTGCATATTCTGACAGTGCACAGCAGAAGACAGTACTTAGCAATTCGAATCTGCTGCTTGGATTGTCCTCAGATGTTCTGTCTTGTGCCTCTGCTGATAGGACTGGTATAAGCTTCAGCCAAAAAAGTCACTCAAATCCAAAAGTTCCAGCTGAATGATTTGCTATCTTTAATGTCATAGTAAATGGATGCCACTGGTCTCTTGTTCCTGTAGCAAACAAAGCATTTTGAAAATAAGCGCACTTATGGTGCCTACATGAATTTTTCTAGACAGGTAAGGAAACACTTGTGTTTAACACTGCAAGTTTCCTTCAAGTTGCCTTTTTATAAGGAGTAAGGGAATCATAAAAGTTTCAATTTTATGTCACATATGAACTGGATGCATTGTATTTTTTCCAAAATGAACAAAAATACTTAAAATACAACAGGAATTATGTTCTGATAGAACTGTTTGACCAAGTACAGGGAAAACTATTTTACAAGATTCCCATGTTTTAGAGACAGAAAATCAATTTCAAGTTCAAGGTTTATGAACTATGGGCATTTTTTTTTAAGTTAAACAAAAACAACAGCAAAAAGCCCAAAACAAAGGTTAAAAAAAATCAAACCAAAACAAAAAAAAAGGAAACACCACCCTTCTGACTTTAAACAATTTCCAGAAGAATCAAAAGTCCAAAAATTCTCTTAGATATAACTCTGTGTGCTTAATACTTTATTCTGAAATGGTCACTAAATATTTGCCAAAGATAGCAATATTTATGTATAAATTGCTGATCTTTTGGTATGATACCATCAGAAAAAACAATAATGGAGTCAGTGCTTGTTGACATGACAGTGAACTGAGCATAGCACTGTCTATCCTGTCCAATGCACACAAAATTAGAGGACTTCAAAAGATACATTTTTTCATCTTAATGTACTCCTGGTACCCTGCAAGATCACAGCTCCACGCAGAAGCTAATGTATCCTCCCAGATGCTTTTGCACAAGAACAGATTAAGCTCTTAAGATGCAGAGATCCAACCCTGAGCACACACAGTAATGTCAGTAGCTACAGATCCTGGAAACTTGGGTCAGCATCTCTGGTCAGTGGCAGTACAAGAGTCGATTCCAACAACATGGCTATTTGTCCCTCCATTCCCCTCCATCTCTACTGCAAGCTTATACTAACAAACCGCTGTCGCTGGAGCAAAAAATAGCCTATGAATCTCTGGACTGAAAATTACAAGCATCTGCCAGAAGCAGCACAGCATATTTGGGGACTGAGGGTGACTTTCCCCTCCAAAATGTACTAAGGTATAAACTCCTTTAAAAAACTCTGGTGGACACTCACTTATAAAAAGAGACTGAAGCTTTAGTCCCACGGGCAGTTGGGGCGGGGCGGGGCAAGGAGATTGATCTGTAATTTTTTCCAAGATAAAAATACACAGCACCTGAAAAAGCTCAGTAGTATCCTGGGGGGAAAAAAAAAAAAAACCAAAAACAAACCACAACAACACCCAGCACACATATCCTCATCTTTAATAGGCAACAGGTCATACTGGTTATTTTCCAATATTTTCACAGCATACATGGTAGTCCAGCTGATACGGTGGACTTTTACCTAACCACTGTAAAGGTAATATAGAGATGGTACTACATGACACAAGTCCTTTGGTTAAATTTGGTTATTTTTGTTATTTGCTACTGGTCCTTACTGTTAGTAGAAGCCAGTCCCACCAGGGGAGCCCTGAATCATATGCCAGTGCTTTTCACTCCTGCCTAATTCTGTGTACAATCTTGTTTCCTCTGCGCAGAAAACGACCTACATATGCAGTAAAAAGATGCTACCAAGAACACCACATGTCACATTCAAATACAGCCTTTAAAAAAAAAATACTACAGACATTTTGAGTACAAACCAAGCACTGAGCAGTACACTCACATTGTGAAGATACATCACATACCAGCAAAGACAGGGGTCAGAGGGAGGACAAGGCACCTAACCAGTCAGGTCTCCATTGCATTGCAGACCTAGTAACAGAGTGCCTGCACACACAGTAGTCCTAAGAAGTAACTCTGTTTTCACAAGGGCTTTGGTAGCATCTGCATTAAGTAACGCCTAAGCCACGCACTGAGTAAGAAAACAAAACACTGAAGAGCTGATCATTAATTGAGCACCATCTATTCTGCATGCTGAACAAGACAGGAGAATCTAATCATCCAGCTAACGATTGTACATTAAGATAGAGATCAACTCTGCACGAGCAAGCTTAATTCTGTCACTTCCTGAACTCTGTGTAGCTCAAACAGCTTTCCTTCCACAGCTCGTACATAAATGTTCTTGAAAAAGTGATCTGAACAGCACACAACCTGAAACACCATGCCAACACCCGCGTACATCAGCTGCAGGCTTAAAACTTTCAGCATCCTCAGATGACAGAAGGATAAACTGCTCCCATTGCAGACTGGCGAGCTGTTGAAACACATCTGGCCAATGGGTTCAGACAATAAAGTGATTGTAAAATTAGGACATTGGGCAGTTTAAGAAAGAAGCGACTTTGCAAACATAACTATTTATTATTATCCTTCCTAGTCTCTATTACAGTCAGTACCAGTGCTTACTCTACTCACTCTCCACCTCCCTTCTCACAGCAGCAGGTTTGCAGGAGAATTAGCTCTTGTCTACGGCCATGCCTGTCTCTAACCTTTGGTGTTTCAGTTCTGGCCTGTCCTCAGACTTTGGTAGGACAGACCAAAGATGAGCCAAGTGAAGAACATGGCTTTCTTGACAAGCATGCAAACTACAGCAGCCAACACAAGGCAAACCTACGTCGATCCTCAATCCCATACCAAGTGTGGTTAGTCACCCTTCAGCAACAGGCTAAGACCTTCAGCATTATCAGATGCAAAAAGGTCCAAATATGCTTTGTACCAATGACGTTTTTCCTAGCTAAGCTCATACAAAGCACTACCCAGCACATGCATATGTTTTAATTTTGCCCACGTTTGCTGTAACGAATACCCATCCAAACATTGCATTCCTGACACCAGGCTCAGCCAAATTCCTGAGGAGTCAGGGACACCAGAGCTGCTTGGGAAGGAGTGGGCATGGGGGAGGGAATGATGGCCATAACCTTGTTCTTAAGCCATTTTGTCTGAAGTTGTCATGAACTATGTATTTAGAAATTCAAACCTGAAAAGATCTAAGCATATTCTAAGCTCACGCTGAATGTGGTTTCCCTTTTTCTGCATTCCCTGTATTTTGTATTTACGCTGGAGGAGCGAGGGAAAGGGTAATATAACTGTTTTCAACCATAAAAATCTATTCCAACATTTGCAATAAAAGAGGACTTTGGCTTGTCCTTGAGAGAAGGTCTTTATTTTCCAGAAATATCTCCTTCTGTAATTGCTGGGGAGAAAAGGAGAGTTTTTCTATCTCAAAACAGTTCTATGGAAAATGGTAAGAAACGGACAAGACAGACAAGTGAGAGATATTCCTCATTTCAGCATATATCCTGTTTTTTTCATCCTTGAAAGTTTAACTGTAGCCCTTTATAAATCACAGTCACGAGAAAAATGGCCGTTTTCTCACATGGACACAATTACCACAGATCCACCCTGTACCGGCAAGGGCAGAAGGAAGTCCCATAGGTAACCATCACTGCATCTGCTTTTACAGCACACAGTACTGCCCATAACACAGTAATTCATTTATTAAATGCAAGCAAACACATATTTCTGGAGTAGATCTCTTGGTGTGCAATTGGCAGAGCGCTACATTAAAGAGACCTCAAAAATGTATAAAATTATACACAGTTAAGAAGTTTTTACTGGTTTGCAACACTACACCATCGCACCCTTACATTTCAGCAGTTCGCACTGTCACTGAAGCGTCACGTTACTGAGCGACCTCCTTACACCAACGCTAGGAAGTTCTTGCTCACTGTGGGCAGTAAAATCATAGTCAGAGGGCTCCAAGAGAAGAAAGGGAAGAAACTGGTTAAAAGTTCCACCAATTTCTAATGCCTTCATGAAATTATCCAGGCTCCCTCTGGTGGGGGATTTAATGTAGAGATTGCTGCAGTTTGCTGTATGAGAACAGTTTTGAACCACAACATTTTTTTCTTTTGTAAAATAAACCCTGTTAGGATTGGACTCTGCGATTCTTGGAGTCTCTTGTGATGCTTCAGTCACAGCAATTTAAGGTAATGCTTTGGTTTTGGCCATAAGCTCCATCACATAAAGAAGAGCAACCTTTGATAAAAAGGAGAAAATAGCATATTTTTAAAATATGAATTAGTGTCTTTGTGCTCCAAAATCCTCAGAACATTTTTCAGTCCTTACTTCAGCTCTCCAGAGCCCCAGCAGAACCACCATCTCTGTCCTTAATGTGAAAAGAGGCCAAAGAGATCTCCCTCCCCAGACCACAGAAGAGATCTACGGCTGTACGAAAGAACAACCCCTAGCTCCCAATTTCCATTTCTGTGCTTTATATGTTAATCACATTAAACCCCAAGTCTCATAACCCTCCGACAATACCAATGTCATTTATTTGCACCACTGTAAGACAATTCCAACATACCTATGCATCTCTCTACAAGACACACATACACAAGAGTCAAGCAAACCATCCATCCCTTTCCTCCCTCTTCCCACTGAAGTTGTCAGTGTAACCAGTTATGGTCAACAAAGAACATGAGAAGCTTTACAAACACAAAAAGACGTAAAATTTGATATTTTTAGTATCTACCACTAAACATATGTACTACATATTGCCATCAAAATACCTGTTCTGCCACCTCATAGTTAAATTTAGCTTTCTTGTCTCTTGAACATTATAACAAATGTTATCAATATTCTGCAGTCTGAAGTCTTGATTAAAAAAAAAAAGCAGAGAGGTAGCATTTAAAAAATAAAAAACAACTACCCAACTCAGGGTAGGAAAACTGCAACCTGAAGATGATGTATCTTACTGTACAGGAAAACCAGCATGAGCCCTTTCAAGGATGGAGTCAATTTTATTTCTGACAGCCCTTTTTATGACTCATCAACTTTTTTTCCTTAATAAGACCACGAATCACATCACAGCAAGTGTGTCTACAACAAGCCAGAGAATTCAAAAAATTATTCAACGGCTAAGAAACAGAACTTTGGTATGTAGAGGAAAACAAGTCTAATTCTCAATTTGTCCTCATGCTTTTAGATAGGAAGTGTTGCAAGATGACAGTAAGGAAGATTTACTACTTTTTCTTTTTTTTCTTTCTTTTATACATACTATAGTCCAAGGACTCTGAATAACCTCATACAGCCCATCTTGGACGCTGAGCGTAATTCAAATTACTGCCTGACAGGATGGCAGCTGAAGAGCAACCAAAATTCTGGTGATATTTAGGATGTAGTTGGCACAGAAACCAGTCTCAAAGGTTAGAGGAAACACTCCTCATCACTTTAAGTTCTTTGGGACAATTATAAAGTTTTACCAGAACCTACTGCTTGCAAGTTATGCAACACATATACGAAGGCAGCCTAAGAGCAGCAATTCATGTTCAGTTCTGCAGGATGCTATTAAAGAAATCCAAAGCCTTCCAAAGCAAGTGTCATCTCATTTGACCAGAGAGATTACTACCTCATTTTGTCCCAAAAGCATTCCTTTAATGCCCAATGAAAAGCAAAGCTTTGCAGGAAACCAGAAGAGGGGTATTTACAGCTCAGAAAGACAGGCATTATCTCCTCCTAGCTCCCGACTTCCCAGAACCCCCTCAAATGCAAAGCTTACAGCGTGAGCTGTTGACACTGATAGACCACCCTAAAGATGAATTTGCAGAAAGGACGTGAGACCATTCTCCTCGTACAGAAATCAGACAACTCTCCCCAAAACGGGCTAGGACTACACCACCTGTAGGTAAAAACGAAGAGGGCAAGCACACACACGCTCCCTTTCCATCCCCCGCCGCGATCGCCAGCAGACCCCTCTCCTGACCTCAGCTCAGTTATGCATTTCCCTCGCCAGCAGCCGAGCACGTCAAACCCCACAGGCCAACGTTCGCCTTTTGTCTGCGGGCTGCCTTACATAAACGGGTTGTGGACACGCGGATTTAAGGCTCGGTTAAACCTGCCTCCCGGGGGAGCTCTTCCCCCGCCGGGGCAAAAGCTGGGGTCCCGCCGGGAGCGGGGCGGACTCAGGCTGGGGGGGGGAGGG
>NW_009206426.1:568-2006 GCF_000690835.1 Fulmarus glacialis | reverse complement strand
GGGGGCTGGCTGCCAGAGGGCTGTGTCCTGCAGCACCATGCTGGGGACTCCCCTGTCACCTGCACATCTTCCACCAGCCTCCCTCCCGCATCGGGCCGTACCTGGGAAAGACACGGTGCCCACTGCTGCTCTTCACCCTCCCGGGACCTTCCGGAGGGTCGGGGTTTGCCCACCCCACGGATGCGCTCGAGACACAGTGCCCAGACCTTCTTTGTGGCAGAGCGGGCAGGGAGCCATGCTTTTTGGAGGTGGAGCGTGTCTGAAACTCATCAGCTCTCGGCCTGTCCTAGCCCCTGAACCACGAAACCCTCTCGGCCTTGTTCCACCCACGTCTCTTCAGGTTTGGTTTCTTCCATGGCGTGAAGATAGAAGAATCTTGGACCTGAGTGACATGGGGTTGGGGTCAGGCTAACTGCCTGCGGCAGGAGGACCTGCCATCCTGCTTACAGCTCTCCCGTGGCTCTTTGTGAACCCCGACCACAGCACCATGCAACCACGTTACACTCACGGAAGCCTGAACAGCACTGGAAATCTCTGGGGAACCCCTCTTTGCATCGTCTCCAGGCTTCGCAGCGAGGAAGGGGGACGGGGGAGGTGGAAGTCCTGGCCCTGCTTCTGTTGTGAAGCTCCGAGCGTGGTGGTGGCTTTGGGCTGGCATGTAGAGAAGGAGGAGATCTCTGCCCTGTACAGGAACAACCAGAATAAACTTCTGTCAGTCCTTGGGCCTCTGTGTCTTCTGCATCAGCACCTGGCCCTAACCCTGGTTCAGAGCGTGTTTCTGCTCCCCATGTTTTCAAGAAGCAACCCCTTCTACAGTGGGAGAAATGCTATTGTTGTCCCTGGCCGGGCACTGACCTTGGGCCTGGCAACAGGGTGGCGGGCGGGAAGGAGGGGGAGGCACCGAAATCCCAGCCCGTGCTGCGGTTGTGCCTCCCTCCCGGCTCCCCCTGCCACGTCATCTGCTTCCCTTCGACCTCCTTATCTAGACAAGAAGGGCTGTGGCAGTGCTGGGTGGGGTCCCAAGGGACAGGGGGGGTCCTGCTGGGCTGCTGAGCAGGGCAGCACGTAGTGGGAGAGGCTGGCAGCGAGCGCTGGGGACCGGAGGCCAGTGTCCTCTGCAGCCTCGGGCATCACTGGTACAGCAGGACCAAACCCCAGCGAGAGCTGCCCAAGCAGGGCCACCTGATAACTGTGCCGCCGCTCTCTGCCGGCAGTGTGCTGGGGCCGTAGCTGGGGTTATCGCTGCCTCCTGCCTTGTTTTTTCCCCTGGTGCCTGAGCGAGGCCTCGCCGCTGCCCCGGCCCGGCCTTCCCCTCCCGGGGACGATAAATCTGTCGTGTCTGGTGCGAAGCCCTGAGGTCAGCAGCCAGTTCAGCGTTTCGCATCGCTCCGTCCCGCTTCCTCGGGGCCAGCTCCTGCCCTGCTGACAGCTTTATGGC
>NW_009206426.1:0-218 GCF_000690835.1 Fulmarus glacialis | reverse complement strand
GAACGGTCCTGTCCCTTCTCCCGGCCGAGACCAACTGGACCCAGCTCGGAAATGTCTTCCGAAATGCCTTTGTTCACCCCGCGACGGAGCAGCTCCCTTGGCTGTTTATAGCCCATTGATCTGCCTGTTCCCAGGGCCGGCCGGGCACAATTGGGCTTTGTCGTGGCCTCGCTGCCCTGTTTCCTCCCATGGGCCCACACGGTGTCGGTCGGGGGGGG
>NW_009206425.1:13057-14550 GCF_000690835.1 Fulmarus glacialis | reverse complement strand
GGCGGGCAGGTCGGTCGGAGGCAGCCGGCACCAGCCCGGCACCTCCCGCCCCGCACCAGCAGCAGAAGGCAGCAGGCTTTCCTGAAACCCGCCGCACGAGGCCAGGGTTGAGGAGGCTCTTGCGCTGACATACATAAAAGCGCAAGGAAGCTTTCTTATTAGACACTTCCCACACCGTCCTGGAAAACCTCTCAAGGTCTGGGGAAGAGTGCCAGCCGGCGCGGCTGATCCGGCGGCTCCCAAGGAGAGGCGCGGAGGGACTGTGGGAGCATCCTCCGCGCTGGGAGAGGGCAGCGGGAGCAGGAAGCAGCTCGCCCCAGACCAGAGAGGAGAGACCCGCGAAACGGGCTGCAGGGACCTGGTCTGTGTGGGTGGCCCCAACGGAGTATAGACCATACTGTTGTATTAATCAAAAAATATAAATCATATCCGGTATATGCAAATGCTATAAATCACGTACATATGCACCTGGCTGCCTGAGAATAAGGCCCCATTAATTGCTTAGGTATTCCCAAAACAGGTGTCTCAGATCCAGTATACGCCTTTCATATACATCGCTTGCCTCTGTGGCAGTAAAGAAATACATAAAATAAAAAAACCAACAAAACAAAACATAAGGAGAAAGAAAAAGCCAACGCCTTCCCTGAGGAAGGGCGTAGACCATCATGCCACCTGAAGTACCGGCCATAAAGATTATTTAAATAAATCTTCCAGTTTCCCAGCAAACAAAGGGGAAAACCTGATTTTTGTGAGGCGATGGCTCCAAGGTTGGCTGATTTCTCCACAGCTTTTCTGAAAAAGCAAAACACCCCGTGATCAAATCTGTGCATTGCTGCCAAATTTTATTTGTTTCTCCTCCTGAAAGGATCCTTTAAACTGCAGCTAGGCGCGAAGCGAAGAGAAAGGCACCACACTGACATCTAAAGACATCAATATACATACGGCACAGTACATAAAATCCCTGAATGAAACAAATCTGCGCATCAGCCCGTGCATCTAAAGCAGATCCCTTCCTGCTCCGCCAGTAAGATCAGCGGCGGGTTACCCCAGCGGCGGGTTACCCCAGCGGCTGCTGCACCCTGCGGCACCCCGACGCGCACCCCGGAGCTGCCAGCATCGCTGCAGGGAGGGGATCCCACTCCGGGGCTCCCCCAGGCAGGGGCTCTGGGTGCTGGGACAGGGATGGGCACAGCAAAGCCTGAACTTGGCCACAGACCATACCCTGCAAGAGAGTCATCGCACTGGCACGGTCATGATGCTGCTGGTGGTTGACGCAGCAGTTACGTACTTTATCACACTTCTCCAGAGGTCAAGGGCTTCTAAAACGGCATTTTGTTCTGCAGTGTCTCGCTGTGGTCGTAGCTCAACATCTTTTTATCTCCAGTTTCGAAAAAGAAAATACAATTCGCTGGAATGCTTGTTTTTTGTCCATCAGGTTTTGCACATTGCTCGTCCACACACCTTGGCCGCGACCATCCCTGCGAGCGGCACGA
>NW_009206425.1:0-12943 GCF_000690835.1 Fulmarus glacialis | reverse complement strand
GGCGGCGGGGACAGGGAAGGCGGACTCACCGCGCGCTCCGCTCTCCCTGGGGACAGACGCGCTCCCCAGGGTGCCCGCGGCTGGCGGTCCTGGGCCATCAGAGGGGCTCTGGCACCCCGCTCCCTTCCCCGGGGGCGGCCGCTGCCGCGGGGGTCCCCGAGCTCCCTGAGGCAAGGAGCCACCGGGAAGCTGCGGGAGGGCAGGCAGACCCCCAAAATTTTAACACGGAAGGGGCTTCAGCTGCCAGACTTCACCTTGGTCTCCTCTGAAAGCACAGACAGAACCTGGCTGGGAAAAAGTCCAAAATCAGTGCAGCTCAGGTGCTACCCATCTCTGCCCAAACCTGACAGGCAAGCCCAAACCAGAATCAAAAAATGACCCAAATCTGCAAGAGTTTAAGGGAAAGTGATTATAAACAACACTAAAACCCAGATACTTCAAGTACGACATCCTGCGGGAACAGCTGAGGCAGCTGGATTCTGCGTAAAGATTATTTTATGATAATGCCACGAGGTCAGGGAGCTTACCACAACTCACAGCTCTGTCTGAGCACTGATAATTTCAAGAGCAAAGCTCACAATATCCTCACTTGGCCCACTGTGAAGGCTGAGCACTGAAAAGGAGATGTCGGGCATAAAACGGCGGTAGCAGAGACAAGCGTGATGCAAAGGGCTGCTACAAACCCGGGACCCTCTGGTTTTCCTCCCCGCTCCCATTTTCAGGGCAGAGGTCCAGGCTGCAGAAGGGATATGTCTGAAGTCAACCCCCGCTTCTGAACATTTCAATACTACAACCAGACTTAACAGATTTATTTTTAACATTCTGGATTTTTAAATTTTGCATCTTACTTTGTAATACTCAAAATAGGATGTGGGATGTGAAACCAGTAGTGCCTCATGTTTTACAGTCTCACTGAGGAAGACATGAATACCTGCTGGGTGCTGGAGACCGAGGAAGGCCCTTCGCCTGACGGTGCGCCTTGCGCACAGACCGCAGCGGTTGCCCTGAGACCGCAGCGGGAGGAAGCGCCTGCAGAACCCCCGCAGGGCTGCTTTGCAAAGCACGGCTTTGTCGCCATCACACCCACAGCCGTCAGCAGCAAACACAGCCGTGCCACGGGAGGTATAAATTATAGTTATGGACTAATTACACCTTGGTGTTAAATCCCCACAACAAACGGTCGCCGCGGCTCCTCTGCGAGGCAGAGCATCACCCTTCACTCACCGCGACGTGGAGAGGGAACCAGCCCCAACCCTCTTTCCAAGCCAGCTATTATTCATTACCTACCAAACTGAAATCTAAATACAGGCTTATTTTTATTGCACTTTGCAGCTCACCACTTGTCTTCTTCCTAGCATTTCAGCACTCCTAAGTCTGAAGAGCCAATGTCAAAAGCCTTTTGAACTGCTTTGTATCTAGGACAGGTGTTTGCGTATGTACAGAATGTATGTAATGGTTTACAGTAGTATCTGCCACTACCCTCTAGTTCGGGATCTGTGGAAAATTGTGTTAGAAACCTGCGTTTTTTAAGGTTTATGGCTTAACTTCTACAAATTGCCTGGATGAGACCTGACAGTGCTATCAGCCTGGAATCAGTATTATACGGCCCCCCCCATCCTCAAAACAAACAACACAGACTGGATGCACAGGAATATACAGAACGTAATGTAAACATTTCTTATTATGCAAATTCAAACGTGTGCGTATCGCAGCACAGTGACACCGTGGATTGCAACAGCCGCAAGGAGCCGGAGCGATCCGCCGTGCCAGTACTCACTGCTCTGACTGCTCACTGACAACTAGACCTCGGCAGTGGGAACTGCACGTCAGCCGGCAGAGAGAGCGGGCAGCATTAGTCACAGAAAGTCTGTGCATCACTGTAGCAGAGGCAAGAGCGAGTAGCTTTTCTATTTAAGAAATTAAACAAAAAGGAGCTCAGATTTAAGAGAAGGAAAAGCAGCATCTGGGTTGAGCAGAAGGGGGGGGGGGGTGTGAATTCCTGTGCCACTGAAAGAGAAACAGCCAGTGTTACTATAAATAAATCAATAAAAGTGACCGTTTTCTCCTGAGTCTTGGGCCCCGGTTCTGGCACTGGATATGCAATCTCTTATCACCATATTGCTCATAAAATCATTTTAGTAATTACTTTCACGGTTGATCACACCCTCCTATCATTAACAACACTGGCCTTGTGCAAATATAGCAAATATTAAATGCTGGAGATTATTTAAGCATATCACTTTCAAGGCCGAACATATTACTTGCAAGCTGAACTGCCACTTACCTATTGGGGTGTGTTTTTCTGGAAAAAAAAAAAAGCCTATACTGTTTTGTTTACAGAATATAAAAAGGAACCATAACACTGAGAAAGAGAAAATGAACCATAAAACGCTGTTCGCTTTACCTGTCCTTTTTTTCCTTCCTAGGGTAACTAACACTTCTTGATGTTTATTGTACGCATCCTATTGCATTGTATTTGTCATAAAGGGGCTCTCTACACATACGCCTGCCCTGGAGCTCCTTCCCCTCCGGGGCTTGGCTGTGCAGCGGATGTGGAAGCCAGCGATGAGTGCCCCGAGACTCTCCAGACACACACGGTATTTCACAATAAGGCTGTATTTATTTAAACAAGACCTCCCACACGCCCACACCAAATAATTTATGCCATGCTCATGTATTTGGCTTTGTGTACTTCGTATGGGCTGCAGTTTCAGGTTCCTGACAAAGAGGTTCTGGAAAGTCCCTTTATCTTTACGTGGAGGTCCCAGCACAGCTCATGTAAGACCCACTAAAAGCAAAATTGCACTGGAGGAGAAAGCCCTCAGCAGAAATAACAACAACCTGTAAAAGTGAAGAATGAAGTGACAGAAGTAGTAGCAAAAATTTTATCACACCCAGCCAGTATGGGCCCAGGGAAATTTATAGAATAAGGTTAATAAAAACAGGATGGAAAATAAATAGTGGAAGGAAAGACAGGCACAAATCAGCATTTATTTATTTATTTACGTTGAGTGCCTCATTCACTGCTGACCTACTAAAGAGATATCCAAAGAATGCCAAAACCACGCAGCACTCATCCAGTGAAAACCATGCAGGGCTGTGGCAAGTGCCAGTCTGTCCGTATTTTAAAGGCAACCGGTGAAACTAACCCCATCTAGATGTTCACGCTTTCCAAGTCCTCAGAAGATTGCCTTTGCAAATACTATTCTCATCAAATGTGATTCTTACCATTAATGGCTTTTGCTTGGCAGTTTCAGATGACTAATGAGCTTGCTAACAATGTTCTCATGCCATCTTTTTGCTCAGAATATGTTTAAATTATGTGGTTGTAAAAACCACGGTAGTTAACATGAGTTCATGGTTATTGCTACTTTTTCTAAACGCATTATCATTGTTCCTGAGACTGTGTGCTTTCCGGGTTACCACAAATCAAAAGCTATTTTGGCTTACTCTTCAAAAGTCCAACTACAATCATGCTATCAGTAAATCAACCCTTGAAATGTATTTACACAGCAGACAACATGCGGACAAATATTTCTCCCCACCAGCACCACAGCCTGGTGCACGTCCTCCTGGAAAGGTCCACCTTGGCCAGCAGCTGCCTTTCAAACCCCAGGTGGGTGCACTGTAGCAGGACTGGCTAAAGAACAAGGATGAAAGTAAGAGATCTCCTACCAGACTCTTCCAGAAACTCGTTTTTGTTATTTAATAAGCAAAAGCTTCCAAGAACTGAAGGAGGAAATACATCCCACTCATGCCAAAATAAAAATAAAGATGACCCTCAAATGCTAGCATCTGAGGTCAAAAAAGATTACCCTTCAGGCAAAGTATTGTACAAGCTTGCTATGGAGAAGGCATTAATCCAAATTCATTCTACGTGCGCTGGCTCCTGCCTTTTTTCTTTCTACCGTCGTCTCACGCACTCACCGTGCTCAGCCAGAGAGGTCCTTAAGGTGCGTTCACACCAAGCCTGCATGAGTTAAAGAAGGAGTAACTGAGGGAAAACAGTGAATTAAAAGGGGTGAGGATACTGGAAGTTACTCCTTCCTCTGACTCCCCAGCTGGCAATTTAACCATCATGGATGTCAGCAGAGGTCAGGCGAGCTCTCCCTGGGAATCCAGGTCCGAATGCAGCTCCCTGTGCACCGGCAGAAGTGGGTAGCTTCGGGTAGGCTGCAGGAAGCTGCATTTCGGATGATGAGGGATTCAGTTGCCTTCACAGAGGTATTCCGTGCTGGTTTGGTCACCTGAGGATCTGTCTCCAGGCACTGCTGGAGGGTGGGTTTACCTGCCAGCCCCCGCAATGTCTCAAACACCCAGGATGGGAGATATGTCCCCAGATGCCTGTGTTTAGGTAGGTGAGTCACACCAACAGTGACACCTCTTAGCCTTGCTAAGATTCGTATCAGTATTTTGCCCTTTCTGTCATTGCAGAAAACCAGTCAGAGTAATGCCCTTAGCATTGCTTTAGGAAATCAGTTTTCAGAAAGAGAAGCTAGGGAACCATTTATACAGCATATTTTAAAATGAACCAGTGTCTTCTGCCATGAAGGAATCTCTTCTGCTCATTTTAAGTCTCATAACGTGATTGATAGTCAAACAATTTTTCAGCTCCAGCTCTCATGTATGTGTTAACTTGCAATTATGCTCACAGGGTGTAGGGGCATAGTACAGTATTGACAAGAACTGAAGTATCTTTCTAACTCTGCTGAAATATTTGCCCACTTCCTGCTTGTTTCCTCTTCTTAAACTTGCTGAAATATACATTTCATCTTTAAAATGATGCAAATATTGTTAAACAAAAGTCTGTACAAGTTTTTCTTCGCCAAGTTGACATAAAAAGCAACTAATCGCATGCCAAAATTCCTTCTCCTATAAGGTAATCTCCAAACCTCAGGACCTTCCAGCATCTAAGTAATGAATCTGCAACATTGGACAACAGTATTTTCATCAAAATGTCCTTTCTTTTCCAATTCTGCTTTTGTTTATTTCAGTGCTCTGCTGAGCAGCCTCGAGCAGCATTGAGCATCCAGAGAATCCCAATCAGAATCCACTGTGCTGCCCTATTTTTGAACCTTGGTTTGAAAGTCGACTTTAATTATCCTTGCATTGGCTTCCAAGGCCAGATAGCCTGCAGCTGCCTGGCTGCAGTGGTCAGCATCACCACAAGAGAAATCACCAGGCTGCAGGCAGAAAAAACGCCCTCAGACTCTCTCTTGGCTGCAGTACTGCATCATCGTCTTGCTGAACAGCTTTGGACGGTGTTAATGTGCTGGGCAAATTAGTCAGCAGATCCATCGGTGTCACCCAGGGTCTTTCCATTAGTTTTAATGGGCTTCGGGTCAGACCCTTACATAGGAGTAGTTAGCAAATGACCAATCATAAAAACACCTTCTGGTGACATGTTAAATATTCTCAACCATATGCAAATATTCTCAGCTGTTTATGACAAATAGCAGTCATCCATCACAACACTGTGCTTGCACAAAGGCTCGCGATGCACAAATATAGCCACAGGATTTTCATATCGTTCTGTGAAGTGTTCTGTATGGGAGTGCTGCAGCAATCGTTTCAGAAGCTCACTCCGACGTAGCATTGATGGAAACGGGTTTGCACTGAGAGGGAACCTTGGGATGCGTTCAGTAACAAGCCCAAAAATATCCTCACATTAAAATGAAGCGGTGGACCGCAGCTGAACAGCCAGGTAACAGCCTGGCTTCTGTCTCTCACGCGACGTCTGTGGCTTTAGACGAGAAAATTAGAGCTGTTGATGGATGAAGTGCCCAAAATGACAAGACTCTCTATCGAGACGGGGTTAAGTCTGTGTGAGAGACCTTCTGCGCAGCAGCGTACCGACCGCTGGGCTCGAGCGGCCGAGGGGAGAGCAGCCACGGCTGGTGCATCTCCCCGGGGGCAGGGAGGGACCCGAGACTGCCTTACCACTGCAAGGCAGCTACTGCAAAGGGTGCTGCAGGGAGCAGGGCAGACAGGGACAGCGCATAAGGACAGCACTGCGTAGTGATGCTGGCTGGAAAAAGCCCCTGCCTGCTGGTACTAAAGCAAGTCCTTTGGGCTGCCCCAGCGCTACCTGGGGAGGGAGATTTCCGCAGACCAGAGGCAGCATGGCTGGCTGAGAGAGAAACCCTGGGTCTCCCCTCTGCTGAGACCAGGAGATGTCTAATCTGGAGCCGAAACCCCGAAACCAGAGATTTATTTCTCCTTTCTTGTCCTCCTCTTTGTGCACATATGCAATTGATTTTAATTAAGCTCGCATAGCTTCTAAACCATGAAGCCTAAATATCTCTGGGATCAAATGACAGCATCAGGAGAGAAATTACTGCGGCATAACATATAAATATTACTTCGCAAATGAGAAAGTCTTATATTGTTTTTCTTTTCCCTAGATCATTTTCTTAAACTTTTTGCCTGCTCACTCTTTTGCTTCTCCTTTGGTAAGGCATCAGCAGCAACAGATAAATAGTACCCAAGAGAGCCGAAGTCAAAGTTTTAGAGGAAGCCAGGCTGCAGACAATATAAATATTGTATTAGTCCATTTCAGTAAAAAGTCTTCCCAGCTGCTGAAACTGAGTCACACCACCAGGAATCCAGAAAGCACCGTGCCGCGCTGAATCAGTGTGGGGTTTTGCAAGCGAACGAACCATGTTCAACGCATTTAACCAGCAAAACCCAGGGACTCTGGGATTCGCCCAGCTCTCCCAGCCTTGCACAGATCCGCACCTTGCTGCTGACAACAGCGGTGCCTCTTCTGAACGGCTCCCCGTCCTTCTCTCAGTTAGACACACAACCTTTACCAGAGGCACTGCCTCAGGTAAATCGTCCAGGAGCTGTTCCTGGAGGAGCAAGGCAGACCAGTGTGCTGTCATTAAATGTATTTTCTGACACAATAACTAGTACTTTGAACCTTCTGGCTCAGAGTAAGGCCTCATCCCGTCCCCAGCCTGCTGTCCTTCCTCCTCCACAGGATCCTCTCCCCTGCCCGGCACGCTGCCTCCACGCAGGTCACCCACACCAGACCCCGCTGCTGCCCTGCACCTCTGCAGCGGGGGGACAACCTGGATGGCAAAGGTCTACACAGGGAAGCACGTGGAAAAGAACTCCGTTTAGCATTATCAGGCGGGCAGGGTGGCCGGAGCAGCGCGGCGCCCACCTCTCCTGCCCCAGCACCCACCAGGGCCCCCACGCCGTCACCCACCGGGTCTCGAGGCGCCGCACATCGCTGACCCTGCGGCACGGGAGCAACGCAGACCTGGATCCTGGCGCATCCCAGGTGGATCACTCTGAAGCCAAGACAAAGAGACAACGGCTTCCCACAGGACATGTGCTTTGACTAAACTTTCTATATTCTGGCAAAAGCAAAAAACCAATGCTTTGGTAAATAAGGCTTTTTCCCCAGAGTTACCTGCTACCTATAATTGCACTAAACCCAAAACCAGTAATCCACTTTACTGTGTTGCTGCTCCAGCAAGCAGATACTAAACTTGTCGTGTTTTCTTTCATTAACTACAGAACTGCTACTGCAATTGCTGGCTTCAGAGTGGTCAGGACCTATATTCGTCTCCTCCCTCTTAAATCCCATTCTCATGAGCCTCCCGCTCCCCCACAACGAGCTCCCCCTGCTATCAGAAACCTGATTAGCAAATGAGTATCAGCTGTTCATGCAAGAGGAGCCCTAACCATCAATTAGTCGTTTAATTTATTCCATTTTTTATCAATTCCTTACTGTAGCTCAGATCCCTCATTTCTAGCTCTGACCAGACTCCCACTGACCGTGGGCTTATGATCAGTAATTACATGAAGTTTACAAATATTTCAGATGGCAAGAACTATGGCGTTCAATTCACACCTCTCTTATGTTACTAAAACATTAAACCACCAATTTCAGCAGCTACCCTACTTTACTTCTGGTGTGGCAGCGATCAGAAGTCAGCTGGTAATTAATTTAGCCTAATTGCATGCTCATTATGTGTATGTGCACTTCTTTAAAGATCCAGGTATTTATCTGTTTCTGCTGAAACACTGAAAATATTTACTGCAAGTAGACACTAAGAACATTTCAAACTGAACAGTTAAAATTTGTCATAACTGCCACAAATTCAAATAGAGGAGTTATAATTATTTGCTCGGTTCAGCTATGGGAGTCATTATGTGCACGTACAGGAGAACTGGATGCCAAAGAAAATTACTATTTTGCTATATTTTGGCCTTACTCTCTGAAAAAAAGTCCTCAGAAGCTCTGGGTAGAGGACATTAACAAGGATCAGCACTTAATTTCACCGTGAGGACAGATTTGCTGTGGAGCTAGGGCAGTACAAACCCAGCGAGAAAACCGGGTTTCTCTTAGGTGTTTTTTTCCCCCCAGAACACGACACCTACGCACGCAGCTGCGAGCCTGAGGAATGCAAACAACTGAAGTATCAGTGTGATAGCTTCACTTTGAGTCAATGTGAGTAACTAAATAATTAATTGTTTAAAATATTAATGTTGATGCCTGATGGTTTTTCATGTCTAGGTATTGCTGCCTGTAAGATCAGCAGGTATGTTTAAATTTAAAGGAAACGTTACGTTTGGCATCAGCTTGTTGCTGGTTAGAAAGAGACGGTACCTGGAGGTAATTGCTTCAAGAAGTAGCACTAATTTTGTTTTCACATCCTCCTTACAGAATAAAGACTTATTCTAATTTGTATGTTCTACAAAGGCATGAAGTCTAATGCTGTAATCCTCATTGTATTTTGACATGGGCCATTAGGATACACAGCAGAACTTACGTGCTGCAAATGCAATAAACAACCCCAAATGCATCTTACTCATCTATGTCTTTTAAAATTATACTTAATTATTGGAATATGAGCAAAAAAAAGGACAGAATAGAGGGGAAATGGAAAGGAATATGCATACCGTGTGACGTCTTTAGTATTCCAGGGTGAGAAAGCAGCAAACAGATAGTTTACCATGTGCCCTTTCATTCGAAAGGCCACCTGCCAACTCATTCCCATTTTCCCTTCACTGGGTTATCAGATGCATATAAATGAAAGTATTCCTGGGATACGCAGAAACACTCATCTGTAGTAAGAGCGCGCTGCCTTTTGTGAATGAGCTGGCTGCAGTGGCTGTTCTTGGTACGTGCTAAACAGAGCATCTTTCAGAGCAAAACTTTTAACATACATTGTCTGCGTACTCTAAATTAAACAGCCCATGGATTAAAAAAGTCTTTCTATTCTGACAGTAAGTGCAGTTCAAATATCTCAGCAGCCTTTGATACAGTCCTGGGCTTTACTTCTGAATCGTCCTTCGGCAGTAAGCGTTGCTCTCGTTACTTTGCAGGCATGCAGAGTGAGTCACAGCAAGGAGAAAGGATTTCGCTTTACTCAAGTGAAAGCAAAGAAGGCTGCTGCAGTTTTGGCATGGGAGCCTTAACCTCCAGTGCCAGCCTGGGGCTTTTGCAGGGAGGGCAGCTTGCCACCCAGATTTTTGCTGGCAAATTTGCAGAAAAAGCTTTCTCTTCCTATCACACTACGAATAGCCAGAAATCAGTTTATTAATCATTGGCAATTCAGTTCAAAACAAGCAATGATTGTGTTCATGGCACAGAAATGTAGTAGGGCTCAGAGAAATCCTGTAAAAGCCACTGAGTCCCGCGGACACGCACTCGCACACAGGCACACGTGCACACGGACACGCACGTGCAAGCACACGAGGCACACCCATTGATTCGGAAAGGCTCCGGAAGAGTCTCTGGGGTAAGAACAAACCACCCATCTGCAGTTCTCTTCGTGACCGTTTTCTTTCCCTGGTTTTGTAAAGGAGACACAATAGATGCATTCCGGGTTTTGATGATGTCAAGTTACTGTACTTGTTTCTCTTGAGAAAACATCCTTGTTACACCCCTGGGGTATATTTTTAATCCACTTGCTTTATCCGGCAAGAGAATCCTGAAAAACTTCATGAGGTATTTGTGGAGGAGAAATCAGAGGTAAATGGTCGTTAATTGTATAATGACTACTTTTTATTTTGTGTGAATGTTCTTCCTCTTACTTTTGTTGTTTTCTCTTGCTCTCCAATCCCTTCACTTTCTCAGTAAATGAATGATTAATTGCATTAGGCAACTGCTGACCCTATCATAAGTGGTATTGAAATGTTGTCTTTATTAAACATGGTTTTAATGGTACAAGACTCACTTAGCAGTGTCTAGTGATGGATGATATCGCACAGAACAAGAAATGGATCGTTTATAATTGTTGACTCAGCCGCTCTCCATGCAAACTGCATGAAGCATCGTCCCTGGAAGCAGCAGCCCCAACTGGCTGGCACTGTTTCCCTGTACTGTCAGCTCGTGTAGCAAGGACAGGGACCTGCGGGGAATCGCGTGTTTACCAGCTACGCTGACCGCCCGCACGCGATGCCCCTGCGAGCAGCCGAACCCCCGGTGAAGCAGGAGTTGCTCCCCCGCACGTGTGTTACAGGGACCCACCACGGCCGCTCCGTGCGCTGCTGGCCGAAAGCTGAGCCAGGGGCCCTCCTTCACCGAGTTAAAAATACCAATCAAGGGATCCATTTTTGGTGGTCTCAATTATTGTTTATTTCTTGGTCTTTGTTTTGTTCTAATGTCTCTCCATTGCTGGCTCCACAGAGCTGTCCCGAACTGCCGGAGCGCAGGGGTGATGCCCATCACCCGTGGCCAGCGGATGCTCTCCCTTCCCGTTGATCTCACCGGGATCCGAGAGCACTCAGGGACATACCGTGAAGGTCCTCAAGCTCACACCAGCTATCTGAGAGGGGTTTCTCAGACTAAACACCAAATACAGGGAAAAGACAATAACTTCTCTGACCGCCAGTCCCCTGAGAAGCCCCAACGGTGTTTCAATAATCTGAAGATTTAAGCACAGTATTGACACCAGCCTCAGCAACACTGACTATTCCCCAACAGCACACGTCGCCGTATGATCTGCAGCATGTCATCACAACCACGTCACAATGAAGTCAGAGGCACCCGTCATGCATAAAGCATCCCCAGGCTGTGGTTTGTCACCACTTAGAAGTGCAGCCTGGGAAGAAAAGAAAGCCTACCTAAAATCAGACATCAGGTTCAAAATTACATCATCAGAAAGACTGTCTTGGCTGTCTTTGCATTAAAATGTAAATCTAATGGGGCTGGGGGCTGCCCTGTATCAAAAGTAGTCCACTTGGGTTTCAGTGTCTTGTTCTTGGCTGAAAATGTCTGTATGTTCTCAATGGACACCAAAAAGCCAGGGTTGAGCTACTCTGGGAAAAAAAAAACCAACAACTATTAAAGGTAGATACAAGTTTCTCAAAGGATATTACAAAAATATCCATATATTAACGGTGTATTACTGCAGAGTATCAGGCAGACAATTAATTGACCACAAAAGCCATCCCAAATGGACTAACACTGAGAAACCAAGTAACTATTAAAAAGACCACTAGATATTTTTCATGCAGAATTCCCCAAAACTCACCAAACTTCCCTGAAGTTTATTTACATTAAATTCCATATACAAGAAAACAAGAAAGCTTTGTACTTTAACTTTCGATGAAATCACAATGTATCACCTGTGAAAGGAAGTATGACAGACATAGAAATGCTAAATGGATTCTTGTATCAGTTACATCAGAGTGATTACCAAATAAATTTATAATTATGAGACACTTAAAGTATTATGAGAAATAAAAGATCAAACATACCTCATTATCAGGGAATATGAGCTGGAATGACAGACTATATCAACATGCCATGCTGAGAAGATAAAGATCGTGTTACCACTGAATTTTTCATATCCTCCAAAGGTCAAAATCACTTCACCATAAAATTTTCAGTGTCACAAAGCTTATAAGCTGTAAATGTGTTTTTGTTCTAGTCTAGTCATGCACATAAATTATTGGAACCCTTAAATTGCTAGAACATCAAATAAAAAAATCAGGATGTGATAGTTGTCATCATGACATTAGAGTGAATATTTCTGAAAATCTAATCCATTGGAGATGGTCATAATTACTGTAAAATTGCTTCTGAAACTAATTTGTTCATGCACATGCAAATGAAAGAGAATTACTTTTCCCTTTTCTCTTTTTCTTTTTTTTGTACAAAGGAGAGAAAAGACACCAGCCTCCTTTAAATATTAGGGGTTTACTCAGGTTTTGATCCCTCTTTGAAATTTGCTACTCAAGGACCTTGTTAAAGCAGCAGACTTCATGCTTGAAATCTTACGGAGCTGTAGGCAAGACGTTCATTTTAACCCCAGGTTCAGAGCAGCCCTGCTTTTCTGTGCCGATTGCAGCCGCGCAGCCTGCCGGTGTGCCCTGCGGTCGCACCGACACGCGTAAGGTGCAGAGCAGAGGGGCGTGCAGCCGTCTGGCAACGGCTCTTCTCTGCTCGGAGATCGGACGCTGGAGGAGAGGTCATCGGCTCGGAACGACGAGCTGTTACGACGACTGCCTGCACCGTCCCTGATCAGCCTCTCGTCAACGAGCAGACTTGGCGCGTGCTGTTTGCTAAGAATAACCAGAGGCTTTGCATGTCCTGTTAGGGCCTGCGCGGGCTTTGTTGATCCGATGCTGTCGCACGCAGCCGCGGACCCTCGGGACAAGGCTCAGAGGAGTACTTTGGGGTATCAGCAAAGAAAGATTGATTATTGGCTTTCTTTGCTCTTCCCTTGCTTCATGTGGCTAGCCTGGACTTACATATTTTTGCATTTTGTGCACCTTGCTTCTGCCAAGAATTGTCAGGAATGGCTTTTATTCCATGTCAAAGTCGTGGTGCAAAGTCAAGCCAATCAATTTCCCGGAAAGCCGATACGATATATTGGGAACGATCCACTGGTAGCTCTTAATCCTAGCACCGTTTGGCTACAGAGTGACACTGCGAGCGAGGGAACCTGCTGCCTTTCCTGCCAGGCATTTCACGCTC
>NW_009206424.1:0-1767 GCF_000690835.1 Fulmarus glacialis | reverse complement strand
TATAGAGCCATTTATGGGTGCTATAGGGCCGTTTATAGGTGTTATAGAGCTCCCCCTAGGTGCTATGGGGCCATTTATGGGTGCTATAGGGCTCCCCTTAGGTGCTGTAAGACCGTTTATGGGTGCGATAGAGCCATTTATGGGTGCTATAGGGCTGTTTATGGGTGCTATAGGGCTCCCCCTAGGTGCTATGGGGCCGTTTATGGGTGCTATAGGGCCATTTATGAGTGCTATAGGGCTCCCCCTAGGTGATATAGGACTGTTTATGGGTGCTATAGAACCATTTATGGGTGCTATAAGGGTGTTTATGGATGCTATAGGGTTGTTTATAGGTATTAATAGAGCTTCCTCTAGGTGCTATGGGGCCGTTTATAGGTGCTATGGGACCATTTATGGGTGCTGTAGGGCTTCCTTTAGGTGCTATAGAAGTGTTTATGGGTGCTATAGAGCCATTTATGGGTGCTATAGGGCTCCGCCTAGGTGCTATGGGGTTGTTTATGGGTGCTATAGGGCCATTTATGGGTGCTATAGAGCTCCCTCTGGGTGCTATAGGACCTTTTATGGGTGTTATAGAGCCTTTTATGGGTGTTACAGCGCTGTTTAGGGGTGCTATAAGAGCGTTTATGGGTGCTATAGGGCCATTTATGGGTGCTATAGAGCTCCCTCTGGGTGCTATAGGACCTTTTATGGGTGTTATAGAGCCTTTTATGGGTGTTACAGCGCTGTTTAGGGGTGCTATAAGAGCGTTTATGGGTGCTATAGGGCCATTTATGGGTGTTATAGAGCCATTTATGGGCGCTATAGAGCTTCCTGTAGGTCCTATAGAGCCATTTATGGGTGTTATAGGGTTCCTTTGAGGTGTTATAGAAGTGTTTATGGGTGGTATAGAACCACGTACGGGTGCTATGGGGCTGTTTATGGGTGCTATAGGGCTCCCCCTAGGTGCTATAGGGCCATTTACAGGTGCTATGGAGCCATTTATGGGTGCTATAGGGCCATTTATGGGTGCTATAGAGCTCCCACTAGGTGCTATAGGGCCATTTACAGGTGCTATAGAACTATTTACGGGTGCTATGGGGCCGTTTATGGGTGCTATAGGGCTCCCATTCGGCGCTATAGAGCCATTTACGGGTGCTATAGGGCTGCTCCTAGGTGCTATAGGGCCATTTACGGGTGCTATAGGGATGCCCCTAGGTGCTATAGGACTATTTATGGGTGCTATAGGGCTCCCTCTGGGTGCTATAGAGCTGTCCCTGGGTGCTACAGGAGCTGTGGGTGTCGCAGGGTCTTCCTTGCCACCATAGGGTCCCCCCCGGGTGCTCTGGGACCCCCTGTATGTTATAGGGGCCCCCAAGGTCCTATAGGGCCATGTGTGGGTGCTATAGAGGTGTCCCTGGGCGCTGTAGGGCCACCCATGGGTGCAATAGGGTCTCCCCTTGGTGCCGTAAGGCCACCCCTGGGTGCCTCCAGATGCCATAGGTCTACTCCGGGTGACAGTGAGCCACCCATGGGTGCTCTAGGACCACCTATGGGTCCTATAGGGTTACCCCTGGGTGCTATAGAGCTGTTCTTCGTCGCTTTGGGGCCACCCATGGGTGCCATAGGGTCTCCCCAGTGCCGTAAGACCATCCGTGGGTGCTATAGCGTGGGTGTCACAGGGCCACTCTTGGGTGCTATAGGGGTGTCCCTGGGTGCTATAGGGCCTCATTGGGTGCTATGGGGTCCTTCTCAGGTGCTGTAGGGCCACCCATAGGTCCTAGAGACCCC
>NW_009206423.1:0-12918 GCF_000690835.1 Fulmarus glacialis | reverse complement strand
TGCTGAAGTCCAGGTAGACCACATCACAGATCACCCAATTAACATAGAAGGATATTATAAATTATTTCAGGGCCTAGACATCTACTCTTCTATAGGAACAGAGGCTAAATGAATAGGACCATAGGTAAGAAACCAAGTGAATATATGGATCCGCTCATATGCACTACAAAACTACTAGTTCAGAGGCATATAATGCCTTGTAGAAGTTCATAAATTAGCATACGGGGTACAATACATGCTGACCTAACATAAAAGAGCAGCTTACAGAAATCATGAGGAATGCTAATGGACAGTCACATGACCAAATACTTTCAGTAATCAGAAAGTCACTTGATTAAGGCTTGAGCTGCTTAGACAGCATTTTGTTTAGCATTCATACCTCTTTATGTGAAATATAACCAAGATGATTTCTGAGACAACGGAAAAAAACCCAGGTTTCTTCTCTTATAAACCCCCTAATATAATGGATAACTTGATAACTGGATTTGTAAAAACAACAAAGGTTTCGTTCTCAATTGCAATTCTAGCATTTTATGGAACTGGTTATCTACTATACTTCAGCTTTGTCCCATCCACCTCTGTATTTGTTTCCTAAATTTACCGTGTCAGCATTTGTCTCTCTAACTGTAAGTCCAGCTAATAATAGCAGTAAAATATGAACATACATCCTTGATTTATTCCATGTACTATGATGATGACACCTTACTTCCACTTTCCATGGGTCAAGGTAGCACAATTGCCCAGAACGCATCAGGTTCAAAGGAAGAGCTAAAGGAAGACTTTAGTTCGACTTCAAAAAGAGGAAAACTTTCAGCCACACTTCTCAGCAGATTTGTCACAGAAATTGTTTTGCTATTCCCAGTAAAGCAAAAATAAAATTACAAATATCAGACATTTGATTAATGTGTATGACAGCAGGGGACACAGCTCTTCTGAGAATCTTTGCCCTTCAGCCATGTTAGAGATCTCTAACACCAAAATACAATCCATCGGGAGAGGACAGCAAACAGTAGTAAGAGTTCACATACTCAACCTTTTTTGAGGAACTGAATAAATATACTGTCAATACCTCTTACAAGTTATACTACTGCCTGTAAGCCTTCCGAGAAACTCTTGGCAATTACCTTTACTATTCACAGACTTGCATGCAGCTCTTTACAGTCTTTCATGAGTAAGTCTGGTTTGTTAACCTAGTCACATAGGTCAAGTCAGGGGTAAAAAACACCTTATCAGCATATATTCTTGACTGGTTACACTGTTACATGCATTTAATGAGACCGGACCAGCCCAAGAAAAAACATTTTTTTAGTTATTTTAAAACACGTATGGGGAAATAATCATCCCTTCAGTTCTGACAGACAAGAATATTTATTATTGTATATCTGTTACAAAATATTTTAATATTTTTTAATATTTACCATTGCCAGCTATATTCTCTTAAAGCCAAGCTAGAAAAATCACATTGACTTTTTAATTAGATTACTAAGAAACCTTCTGTTCTATTTACCTAGACCTTCTGGTATCTTCAGCTTGGAGATTTACATTTTCCCCCACAAAGCTTATTTTTTCTCATTTTTAACTAAGCCAAAATTATTCTATAGTAGTTTAGTCTCTGGGTATTGTCTTTTTTGAAGCTGTTAAATCTTCCAAGACTTATGACAGTTTTAAGAGTCAAAACTACTTTCAGTTTCAATCAATTTTAAGGCAAAGAGGAAAAATAAGAGCCTCTAACTTGTATTTAAATTCAGTAAGTTTGGTATCAAAGTTCTTGTCTGATAAACCCGTGGCTTCCAAATTGATTTTCCCTTGAAAGAAGCTTTTTCACTCCATATAATTCTGTAATTTCTAGTTATTTCCCATGTAGAGTAACTGCTCATGGCATAATACTTCCTAGGCCCATGCTGGCAGACAGCCACATTGCAAACATCTGCACCACACATTATAATGATGCCACAGGAATTACAGACACGAATGGAGCTTCTCAAGCACATCAAGCTCTACAAGCTTCTGCTGGTCACCCAAACAGCAGAGATTATAGCTAAGTGCCCCAGAAAGCGAGATGTTAAAACACATTCCCTCTTCCCTTTTCCATCTCCGCGGCTACATTGTATCAAGAGAAGACAAAATTATTATCTACAGTCACAGATACCAGTGAAGGGAGACTTCAACGCCTCCTACCTACCTACTATCATTGCCAGCATCGATGACCATATATGATTTCTCACTCTTTCTGTTTTCCTGTGTTCCCCTAGCTGAAGAACAACTGCAGTTACTTTACATCTAATAAAAGTAAGGGCATCGCCTTGTGAAGAGAGGAGGTTAAGCACGTGCTTAGTTTTTCCTCTTTAGCCCTGTTACCCCCCTGTTACCTTACCTCACATCTCTCCCCATGAATTCACAACCTATCCCTCTCCTGGTGTGAGGAGTGGCCTCCCTGTGCAGAGAGCAGTTTTGCTGCTGACCTTTCCCCCTGCGACTACCATCAAAACATGGGTTGGCTTCAGAAATATCTTGACCACACCTTTACAGCCTGAGAAGTACTTATCAGTGCAGTAAACTGAAGGCAGCAACTGGCAAAACAATAAAGGCAGGAGGAGGCTTTCAGAGACTTAAGTAATGGGAAGCTGAACGTCTGAAATGGAGCAAGACAGAGTTAAAAGGACAGAGGGGAAAGACTGAACTTTGGCTCCTTTTGCTCATTTGGCTGTTACAGTGCATTTCTAATGGAATCATCCCTCATTTTCCCTTTGATGAATGTAGAAAATGGTTCACATGTAACTGATATTTCCCCATAGATGTGCTAATAGGTCACAGACAAAGAGAGAGACTGGACCAGTTGCTAATGGTGAGTAACCCTTCTCACTCCCTGGTGGCAGCTTCCCATTCATCTGGGAGCAGTCGCTCTTTAAAGAGAGAATGCAAATTAAAATAGTATGCTAGAAAACACTGACAGACACACACGCCAGTAGACAGACCTGCTGTGTGATCCTAGGAACTCATGCAAATTGCCATCTACTGCGCACTCACATGAATCAGGGATGCCTGCCTTGTGTGGTGCTACGGTTTTGCATCTGCAGAAGTCACCGATGACTCACAACTCACAGGCAAGCAGGCGTGCAAAAAAGCTGGTAGAGTAAAAACACAGCCTGGAGGTCAGGAGAGATCCAGCATCTTTCTTTGTGAAATTCTTTCAACAGATGCTGGACATCAAAATACACAAGCAGTTCCTTATATCTAGTTATTTTCTATGAGTTTCCCTTGGGAAGATGGGTGAATCAATGGCAGGCTTCAGATTTCTTGATGCGGACAGAGTATTTTAAACACAGGCATACAGTGTTTCTTAAGCCAGTTCAGAGGTTTTTAAAATAGTAAGCCTCCAACAGAGAAGAGCAGGGAAGAGATTAGTTGCTCTTTCTAGTGTGTCTGACCAGATTTTGTACTTTTTTCCAGAGGTAAAAAAGCAACCGTCAGTCAGCTGACTAAACCTTGTTTCCTTACTAAGCAGTCTACTAAGAAATACATACTGGTTAGTACAATTGTATGAAGACACACAGCAAACCTCTAAAACTCTTTACAATACAAGAAGTAGTCTACATAGTACAGGATACAAGAACAGTGTCACCACAGTTAATTACTATGTACAAGCTTTTGGAATAAAGTGAGTTTTTTTAACAACCATGTACCTTCCTAACAATAAGACAGTTTGCAGCCAACAAGTTAAATGCCTTCTTTAAAAAGACAGTAATGGCAACACAGAAATTTCTCATCAAAAGACTTGAAATACAAATACAAGCTCATCTGAAGAAGGTGCTATATATAAAAATATACAGAACAGCAAGACAATTAGAAAAAGGGGAAGGAGCAGTGTAAAAAAAAATCTATCTCAAAGAAAAAAAGAGGAAAAGTGTCTTACAGCTCCTGCCTTAATAAGTAATACATTAAACAAGTAACTTTGATCTTTAGTTTGCTAATATTACTTTGATAGTTAAATATTTATTGTATGAAAGAATATTTGACACAGGATTGCAGCTACACAAATATCCCACTTCCGCAACCACAGGACAAGACAACAGGACTTCAGAGAAACAAACTTTACCAAAACCAATTGGTTAAGTTTGCAATGCTCATGTCTCAAGATACAACACTGTAATTCTCTAAAACCCATGTATTTGTAGTTCAACCTGTATCTTCTGCCTAAAAGAGTAAGATCTGTAGAAAATCCCAAAATGCATGCTTTGTAGAGATGCTGCGCAGTTGCTGTAGCTGTAACAGTTGAGAATCACATACTCCACCAAGTATCTTTTTGGCTGTGTGGATAAAACCCCTTCAGCTAATTGGTAGTATAACACCTTTGCAGTGGCTGGTTCAGGCTATCCCAAATACCTCACGAGTAACTTGGAAGACACATTGATTCATTCAAGCCTGTTTGCTTTGTGTTTATAGAGGAAACTCATAACTATTTCCTCCTTAGCATATATTTATCAAATTTAAGGAGCTGATCAGAATTTCTTGAAGGGTCTGCTTAACTCTAATAATGATTAAAAAAAAAATCCTGTGGCTGCGTGGTAAAGCCAATATGAAGTGAAAAAAGTGGTCAAGTAAGGAAAGGAAGTTAAAGGGTGGGAGGTGTTAGGAAGATCTTGATTTAGAAGATGAGTTAGAGGCTTAGGGACTTGTTTTCCCCCTCTGAGTATTTGGCATTGATAGACTGACTGCTATTGCAGTCAGATTTTTAAAACAGCTCACGCCTTTTCAAGCTTATTTACAGGAATGAATTATATTTCTATAAGCACTAGTATACCAGATAACTGTGCCCAAGTAAGAATTTACCACAATTTCTGAATCAATATAATTAAATCAGTACAAGAATTCCAAAAGGAGCAGATTTTGAAACACAGACGTGAAGCAAATTGTAAAAGAGCCTTTACTTAAGATATATTAATCTGAAAACCACCTCTCTTATTTTGGTTCCGCAATGTGAGCTGAGAACTAGATCCAAAAAAAGGATTAAGCACCGAAATCCTGGCTCCCTTTCACTTCCAGGGCCTGACTCCAGGGGTGTGATTCTCAGCCCAGTCTCTCACTTCTCACCTCCTCACCCCGGAAGGCGACCGCCTAGAGCTTTTAGCCTCTTTCTGCATTTTCAGTATTAAAGTCCCCAAATGCCCAACGGTGGGCTTTGAGAAGCCTATCAGAGTCAGCAACACCAAGCAGCTCCCTGCTTAGGTCAGTCCTAAATCCTTTTGGGATCCGTACACCAGAAACTCCTCTGCCTTGCCTGTGTTAAGCATTCTCTGGTCACACCTAGCATGTCACTCCTATACTAGATAGGTGCAGCCGTGATGCCAAAGCTCTTTATCCAAGAACTCTGAACAGTCCTTAAAGCTGTGAGAGATACAGGATCAATTCTTCCCATTAGTGGAAGGATTGTAAATCTCCCACTGTCTTGGCTGAGACTGCAGAGTAGATTTACCAGCCCCAGAACATCAACGAAATTCTGTATTAAATGAAATAATGAAGTTTCTTTGGGCTGCAGGGAGAAAGCCAGTAAGAGCATGACTGTATAATTTAAGGGGAAGAGCACTCACTCAAGAGGAGGGGAAAAAAAGTGAATTCTAGTTTCTGCCCCAATGCATACTTAAGATAAAAATATATGGACAGTCATTAGGGCAGGGCCTGGAAAACAAGAGTTTTAGGAAGGGTGGCAGCTGTTCCAGGAAGTATGTGTTCATGAAGTCGGTAAAGCAGAGCGTGAGTAAGCAAGCTAAAGTAGGCAAGACATCTTTAGCAGAGGAGATTATCATTAGTCTTTTAAGGAAGCTATTTCATGAACAGTGTGATAAGGCTGGCATGTCATGGCTATTCTGATTCGGATGACAAAAATCACTGTATATCCAGACAGTAAGTTGACTCAAGCCCTAGTTCAGCAAAGATTTTCTGATGTAATTTGCCCCACTGGTAATCAATTACGTTTTTGCATAAACTGGTTTTTTTACTTCCCACTTGCAACACCAGAAATTTCCAAACAAGCTCTGGCTTCAAACATTGGGTCGCTGCAAAACAAACAGATGCATGCCATATGAACCAGCTCCAAGATCATGGATTGTGTGGACCTAAGTGAATTACGGGTTATTAATGGAAGCCTATCTGTAATAATGCTATTTCAGATTAATGAAATTCAATTTGGTGAGACCAGAGTTTAAGCTGGAGAAATGTTACATCTTTTTCAAGAATATGAAAAAGAATATAGCAGAATAGGGTCATGTGTCAAAGGCAGCCTCATCAACATGTTTAGCAAGCATGCAAATATACCCAGTATAAGTCACGTTCAATCTATTTGACCATATCATGTATGACTGACTTAAACACTAGCCTCTAAGACCGTTTTCTACATTGAAAACCATCAACCTGTTTCAGGCACGGGGAGCAAAATATACTTCAAAGGGAATGGAAAATCCTTGTTCATCTCGGAGATCCAGTTCCTGCACACACTTCCTGCACTCCAGACTCTCTCACACAAGCCCACTGCTACTCTGAGTGGAACATCTGCTTCCATGGTAAGAGTTGAAAAGAGAGGCAGTTTTAACAGTAGCAGAAGGAGTTGTATATGGAAATGTACTGATATACATAACACGTAATATCAACATATATTAGCTACTGGCATATTAAGCGTGGTATGACTTTTATGGTAGTCCAAAGCAGACACACTGCTGAATCACTAATATTAAATTTTATTTAAGATTATACGGTTATTTTCTGCTTGCAGGAACTAAACGTATAAAGCACATGAACAAGAATAGCCCAGGTTTCATTAATTTTGCACAGATTATTATGCCTGGCAGGTTCTTGAGATGTTGAACGCTTCTCCCCTTGCCTGAGAAACTCCAGATCATTAGTAAAGAGAATATGCATAAATCACAGGTGGGAGAGTACAGTGTAGAGAGAATCAAACCATTTCACCTATTTGAATGTGGTCATAGGACACTGCAGCAAGGGGAGCAGTTATTCAGAGAAGTGAGACAGCAGATGGCCACCAAAACAACGAGAGTAATTCTCAGGGGTAATCATATTTTCTGCTGAGCTGTAAACATCAGTCATGTTGGTATTTCCACACGCCCACACTTTGATCCTGACCCCATACACACTTAGAAGTAAACGGAACTTTCTGATGGGACTACTCATGAGTTCAGCTCAGCAAATACCTATGCATCTGCACGACTAGTCTTTGTATCTGAACTGGACTCGCCAAGTCTGTTTTGTTTATATTGCCAGTGCTTGTAGCCGATACTCTTTTAACTTCATTACAAGAGAAAAGTTCTCCCCTGTCCCAATGCCTTTAATCTGGTGGTCAGGTGGTTTTTAGATATGTTATACCAATAAGCAAATGAAAAAGTACTACTGCACTGCCTATTCACATCGAATAGAAAAAACGCAGAGAAAAGCAATGAGTAGCAAAAATCAGAACACCTGAGAATTTGTTTCAGTTTTTTATTCAAACACTTGGGCTTAAGACATTGCCATTCCTGACTTAAAAGAAAGGGCCAATGTGAAAACATGTCTATCAAATTTAGCAGTGAAAAGTGATTATACCACAAATATGTTAACGGAAAACATTCTGTGCAAGTTGTTTAGAGTACCTATAAAAATCTTTTGTAGCCAGGCCCGGACAGCTTAGGAAAAAAAGAAAACCACACAAGTACCCCTTCAGTATTTTTAAAAGTAGTTTCCTCTCTTTCTTCAGGAACATCCTGGGAGTGGCTCCTATGTATAGTGGCATTTCAACTAGAGAGAGGGGCTGGCAAAACTATGGTTACTCCTCAGCGAGGTGTTTTGCTATAGAGCAGAAATATGCCCATTCAGAGAACTGTAAGGCTGCCCTGATCATTTCCTCAGAGTAAAGGAAAAGGACTGAACAGGAATCTTACAAGGCTCTCAGTGATACGAGTATGCATTGAGCTTCTGCAGAAGGACAGCAATGGTCATGCCGTTACCGAATCTCCTCTACTATGTAATAAAAAAAATTCCAGAATGAACAATTTCTGTTAGGTATTGGACTTTCTGGAGATTTCGTCAATGGGAAATGCAAGGGCTGAACACTTCCTCAAACAAAGCATGCTGAAATTCAATTCATGTACTTCATGCCTATGCAGAACTGCCTTGACTTACATGAACATACGGGGGAGAGGTATATTAAAAAAGCTGAGCACCTGTTTTCGTGACATCAGGATATTACAAAATAATATAAAAGAGTGGTGGTACAGAGGTTGTGTCTTCTGCTCAAGCACAAAATCAGTGTGTGCCCCAATGGTGTCCCACGACCGCTGCTGCAGATCACAGAATCACGGAATAGTTCGGTTGGAAGGGACCATTAAAGGCGTGCAGTTGTTGCAGTTGGAATTAATCAGAAAAGCCACAAAGTCAGGAGAGCCTGAAGACTGCAATACTCTCATTTCTCAAAGTATACTGTGTTTAACAGTAAATATCCCTAGCAAAATGGGTTGGTGGTAAGGATTGAAACAACTGCACCCTTGAGAATCTTGTAATGTTGATCAAGTATTCTTTATTTTGTGGACAGAAGATTTAAAAGTGTAGTCATGAGTCTTGAATTTCATTCAAAGTAAGATACAGTAAGGACAACTGGAAGCTGTAAAGAAAGCAGGGTTGTTTACCTTAAATTTTGTAGATCCAAATGTTGAGTTATTCTCCTTTAATGTAAATGACCTTAATAATCAACAGTATAGAGGCACAAAATTGAGCTCTCCTCACCACATTTGACACAATACAGCGACTGCTGTGACAGAGTGTTTTCAGACATGTATTACCTGAAAGCAAGCTCAGCAGTGCAGTTATCTGATTTTTACTATGCAATCATGACTAGTTGCCTTTTATACTACAATTAATTCGCAGGGATGCCTGAGAATAAAATCAGTTGCACAAGAGGCACACATAGCAGGCTTGTAATCCAGCTGATGCAGAACCATATGGCTTTACATCAGTCTTCTTGCACCAACCCTGGCACAGTTGTTGGGCCAGAGACAGGGAAGAAGAAGGTACAGCAGGCATGTTCTGAGCTCCTATCTATTTTCTGGTGGATTTGGGGTTTAACTTAGGTTCAAAGCAGGGTCCTTCAACAGTCCTTTTCATCTGACTGGGCAGTTTGCTTAACAGAGAATATTAATCACAAACATAAAAGACAATGTCTAGAAACAAGCGTCCTGTGGCATGGTTCTACCCAAAATGAAGAATTCCTACAGTTCTGAAGAAAAAGAGAGTTATTCTGGGGTCAGAATAAAAAACCAAGAGCGGACCAATTATTCTCCCAGCCCCACATGGGATGGAGACCTGGACAGGCCTGAGGGGCCCCCTTGCAGCCAAGGTTCCCAGGGGACTCGAGGCTCCTGAGCACAAAGCCAGGCACCTCGGGGTCCAGCAGGCCTGCTGCATTCATGGCACGTGCCATCTGTGTGGGAGGGCTGCAGTGTAACAGCAGCCTGATAGTGCTTGAGCTCCTGGTTCAAAAGCAATTTACCCTCAGAGACGCGAACATGCAGGAAGGCAGGCAGACTTCTGGTTTTGTGAACAATTGAAACTGACTGACATTTTTCTATAAAATTTCCAGTTAACTGGCAAAGCCATAAACTGTGGTTTAAAAGAAAAATAAAAGTCTTCAGGGAGAAATAAACAAAGTTCCTCTTTCTACGTGAGAAATTTTTGTATCAGGATTATTCTCCCCATCTTTAGGATGGAGGGACCGCATGATTCACTAAACCTGCCAGTGTTTACCCTTGGTCCCATTCTAAAATTCAGGCTTTTTGATTTGACATACACCTTCCTCAACAGGACCCCACTGCTCTCCACCTCTGTCCCTCTCAACCTTCCCCAAAGCACCTGGCATCCTTCAGTCTCAATGCATATCAAGCTCCATCACCTATTCATTTGTTCCCATTTCTCCTAAGTTTTCCTCCAAAAAACCCAGTTAATCTCTACACAAATAGCTGATCAAAAGTTCTTTTATATATATCCTATACTCCAATTCTTGTGTTTTAAAGCAAAACTTCACACCAGAGTAGTAAAAAATTATCAGATGGGGAAATCAATCATTCATGAAGCAAAAAAAAAAAAAAAGCAAGTATCCAAAAATATACAGAATGAAAACCTGGAGATATATAGGAGACTTGCGCCCTATTCTTAGGGAGGATTTTTTTTAATCTTCATGATCCAATTATGCATTATTATCCAGAATGAATCAATTACATCTTAATCAGTGCATCTTCACTGTTCTCCTGTATTTCTTTGCTTCTACCTTTTTCTTTCCAAAAACCCTCTTCATTCACCCCGAAAAAGTAACCAGTCACAACCAACTTTCTTCAGATCGATCACACTATTTTGAGGGAGTATCTCAAAAGAGTCAACTGTCAATTCCTTACCTGAGTACTTTTAAGCCAAATACTGAAATTGCTCTATACTCAAGTTGCATCATTACCTATTGACTAGCTCTACAGAGAACGGAAAATACGTTCATCATAAACAACCTCTTCACACCATCATCTGACCAAATAAACACCATTTTCCCTCACCAGCTAGCATGAGGACAAAACACCGTACCTGTCTTGCTCCTGCAAGAGCAAAACCAACGCTATTGTTAATCATAGGTCAGAAAAATACAGGCATTCTAAGCATGAATGACTGCTTATCAATGAAGTGACAAAAATACGCCTCACCCTTAAGTGTTTTTACGAAAGGTCTAGGATGAAAATAGGAAAGCAGTGGCAGTTTAGGAAAAAAAAACAAAAACAGGGAAAATCACTTACTGTACTTGGTTTTGCAGAGGTATTCAACACAAACATCACCCTTCCTTGTCCAGCTGCCAAGTGCTAAAGCATGAAATGAGCAGCTGTTTCCTTCAAGCTGGGGTTGTGTGTCTTAACTAGTCACATGCCCCTCCTGATAAATCTCACTGCCGTGCCAGGAGGTCAGAATCTGAAGATCATTATTCCCCTTATTAGAAAATCCTTTTCATAACAGCAGCCTTTGCTAAAGCATTTGACTGGAACGTGGTGCTATGTGCTCCGTAACTACTACTTCTTTTTTTTTTTTAATAACTAACACCAAACAGTAGATAAGCCTTAATCGACAGTAGGGGCAGCAGAAATGGAAAGGTAAACATATCCCTGTTGATTGCTTCAGGTTTGTTTCTAACTTCACGATTTGCTGTGTTTAAATTTAGGAATTTAAACCATAAGGAACCAGGTAACTTAAAATGCTGTGGCGTTCATAGCGTCTTTAAGACCAGGCCACTCCACAGATCATGCAAATATGTGAACAATCCCACTTTTGGGGACTAGTTGTACTTAAGGGGCAACACCACTACCTCTCGTGTTTGGATAGCAGAGTGATGAGTGCCTTATTAATACTGGAGATCATTTTAATGTTGGTATCTAGCATTTTTACAGCACGGATTATGGGGCTGCAGTGCCAGACATTGTCTAGTCAGACTGTGATAGCCCTTTTGAGGTGGGAACTATCAGTCTAAACAGAGAGAGCAAAATGGGAAACAAAAGCATCCTTATCCCCATGTTCCCAGATGTAGGACAAATGAAGGAGAAACACTGAAGCCAAGAAATGACCAAATTCTGATGGAATTTTCCAGGGTGATATGTAGCCATACATCACCGAAACTCAGTTGAGGCTCTGTGCCTAATTCCCTTTAGCTTGGTCACATATTTAAAACTATTTAGATATTTAAGAACAGAGGCATATTGTCAACGGGATTTTGAGGGTGAGATGTAAAACATACTTTTCTGAAATGCTTAATTCCCACCCCACATATAGGATAAACTGTGCTGAAACTCCAGTGGTACTTTAAATTGCAAAGACTGACAGGACACAGGCAATCGCCTTTCCTCAGTATAGGATGTGGTAACGGTATTTTATTGTTTGGTAAGCAATCTAGATCTTGCAAGATCGCACAGTCTCATTGGATTATAAAGGGCATTATAAGGCATTTTTCTGAAGTACAACCTGCTCTAATAGTTAGTACTGCAACTGAGATTTGAACAAATTCAAGGAATCGCTCAGAGCCAGATAGGTGCCTGTTGTTAAAATTATTAAATTATAATAGCATACGTAGCTGGCACATTTGTCAGAAACCAATGAAAGCCTGCAAATCACTGAAGATGAGGGCTGCAGCAAAAAAGGGTAACTCAGGCCGCTTCCTTTGACCTTACCCAGCTCCTCATATTATACAAACTCGCACAAGGTTATGAAACCACGCAGCCATCCATGCTGCCAGCACAGCCTGCAGCAGGGAAGAAGCCCTCCTGCTAATAACCCATGCCTTCGTGGGTCTCTCATTTTTTTGGTATTGCAGGGGAACCAGTGGGTTTCCCTGACGAATTTTCACGAAAACCGCTTCCTTTGACCTTACCCAGCTCCTCATATTATACAAACTCGCACAAGGTTATGAAACCACGCAGCCATCCATGCTGCCAGCACAGCCTGCAGCAGGGAAGAAGCCCTCCTGCTAATAACCCATGCCTTCGTGGGTCTCTCATTTTTTTGGTATTGCAGGGGAACCAGTGGGTTTCCCTGACGAATTTTCACGAAAACCCCTCCCGCATTACATGGACTCATAACCCAGCCAGGCGCAGGCGCACCCGGCCTGTCAGAGGACCTCGTCGGCAGTCTGGAAGGTGAAGGTGCCCCGGTTACCCGTGGCTGAAGCCCCAGTGCGGGGCCTCCCGCCAGCACCCCGAAACCCCGACCCTTCCCTGGTGACGCGGCAGGGTTTGGTGGCTTGTTTGTCCTCGTCTGCCTTGCGCCCACACCCTGGTAACGTACGTAAACAACAAATAAGCGAGAAGGAAGCATCAGTTGAAAGTCTCTTCGGTTTATGGCCGGGGAGGCTCGTTCCTGGTT
>NW_009206422.1:0-22607 GCF_000690835.1 Fulmarus glacialis | reverse complement strand
CCTTAATGATTCTATGATTCTATATTGTCCTGCCAATTAGCTCTAAACAGACCTGAAAAGATCAATCCTAGTATTGCTTTCTTCCCCTTTATTCCTTGGCCTTGTCTCCAAGTTTACTGAAGCACTGAGTGAACAGTGTTATCTACGAATAAAAAAAGGAAACTCTCGTTTACTTGGAAGTAAACATAAATCCCCATCATTTCACACTGGAAGCCAACTGAAGGTCTTTAAATTACTCTCACCATGGAATGGATTTAACTGACAACCTGCATGTTAGAGATTCCACGCCTCATTACTGGTGCCTTCAACTACTTTTGCAATTAAGACATTAGCATGCAGTATTTAACAAAACTCAAAGGACCAAATTCACTGCTGGCAGAAGGAGGGGGAAGAATACTTGCAACTTCCATTGACAACAAGGTTTCCCAGAAAGAATTGCTCTGGCCCTGCGTGTCTATAATCAAAACGAGCTGGATAATGGAACTCAATCCTCCCCTCCCAAAATGACCTTGAAAAGGACTACATTGTATGTTGATGAAATCCAATGAACTGAGAACAAGAACAAAGGTATGACTGCCAGAATGTGAAGTCCTCATTTGCATCTAAATTATATCAAATCATTACGAAGTCAGGCTTACTTGTATTGTCATACTTATTAAAGTGAATCTACATCCAAAGCAAAAAGATTCTGTTTCACAATGAAAATGGAGACCTTGAAATGGATCACTTTGAATGCACAGCTGCGCTAAAATAGGTATATTACGCTAAAACTTCAAGTTGTCTTAAATGTAAACATTATAATAGGTGCTACATATATATGCATAAATGCTGAACACAGGGAGTCACGACAGATATGCCTGGTGCTGGAGCTAAGCAAATTTAGCATCCTTACAAGAATTATCTCTGCATGAAATTTTAAAAGAATTACAATCACCACATTCCTGCATTTTCTAGCTTACAAGAAACATACATTCATAAAAACCAAAATACATTGGTTTCAGTCTCTTAGAAAACAATAAGCTAGCAAAAAGCAGCTAACTTCAGTGGTGCAATGCCAGCTTACAGCTGGAAAATGAGCCTATGAATGATTTTTATGAGTATAGAAAACATTTACAGCAAGGGGCAGAGACCCCAAACTCAACTTTTCCCAATTCTACTACTAACTGACTTCTACATTCTGAAGCATGTGGAACTTTTGATGTGATGTAGCTTCATTTACAGAAAACAGGTCAAATAAATATTTTAATTTAGAACAGGTTTATTTTTCTCTCTCTAATTAAACATGTAATCAAAACATTTTAAAAAAAATTCTCAAAATATAACCAGAATGCTTTAATTTTTGCCAGTTCATATCTCTAATTTTGATGCTCAGCAGACAATACTGTCCTTGCTGACATCTCTTCTAGAAGAGTGGAGAACGGTAGATGAATTACTATTAGTTCAGTGTCCAAAACCAACAGAATCTAGTACATCTCTTGGTGAGCCAAGTTGTATACTTTTTTAAGGTTCCCTATTTCTTACTATCTGTGAGTCTTCACAATGATTTCTTACACCTGTTTTCACAGTCTTCCACATCAAACTCCTTGCTCAAACCCTCCAACTTCTCATATATATCTCAAATAGCATAGCTGACTATTCGGCTGAATCCACCTCTCAGCAAGTTGCTCTACACCTTTTAGTATTTCCCCAAAGGAGGTTGGCTTCCCAGGTTTCTCGGATTTTACTCCGGACAGCCATTCTCACATCCCTGCCTTTTCAGCAGGTACCTCCACCCCTCTCTTCACTGCTTTTTGTGATGTGGACAATGGCTCACAAGAGCTCCAGAGTGGCCACTGACACCTATATACTGGGGCTCAGAATCCACTTACATTTTTAACAGGGATTTCAGGCTCTGATTTTCATTGTATCTGGATAAACATTAACTGCAGCCAACTCTTGTTTTAAGCCAGGAAATCTGTATTAGTATGGAGGCCTGTAACTCCGCAACTAGAACCCCAGCAAACACAAAACTTACGAAAGAGGCAAAAGCGTGTCGTCATTCTGGCATACAGCACCCTCTCTTTAGGGCACACTGGGTAACGCAAACCTTTAGACTAATGGAAGTATCAAAAAAGACAGATAAAAGAGGATAAGGGAAGGGAGAAACAAATGTAACAGCTGTGATTTCTCCAAGTTTGCAGCAGCTCTGTACTGGCTTCCTGGGAACGGGTAACACAGGCAGATATCCCATCCCGCTCCTTTGCATTCCCAAGCACTTTCATCTCCACCGTTTCAGCCAGGAGTAGCTAAACTAAGTTTTATAAAATCTACTTAATGCAGTAGTTTAGAATAGATCATTAGTGGGCAAAAGACACTAAATAAATAGCTTTCTTTGTAATGGTGCTGCAAATCTGCAAGAGAGAAATCCTCTTGCAAGCTTAAATAAAGACAGGTAAAGACAGGTCGATGTTGCCCACCATTATATATTTTCTTTCTATGTTATCTCATTATAACTAACTCTACCTGGTAGAATTAGTTCATTTAAGTATCTAGAAACCTGATTGATTCAGCACATTAGAAACTGATGAAGAAAACGACATCTAATTCTGAAATCCAGCCGCCAAATGGAATTATGCGGCTCCCCGGAGAAACACTTCAGCTATAACTGATAGCATGAGCGCCTCAGGGAACCAAATTACATTCCAGCAAACACACACATACATAGAAAAAGAGACAGCAGCACAGCCACAGCAAGACAAATCTCCTTGCTCCAGTTGGTCTGAGTCAGGCCTTTAGCATTCCTTTCACGTAGTGTTTTGGTTTTTCATTGTGTACAGTCAGGGTGATGTAGAAACAAAGTCCTATGTCTAAAACGTGATAATCATTTTCTCAATGACAAAGCATCAGAACCAAGTTGAGCAGTTCAGCGTTCATTCTGGTTTTGTGCTGCTGTTGCCCAGTTCCTTCTGTGCTCTCTTCATCCCACACCTCCCGTCATTTTCTTACTGATTTCCCACCATGATTCCTACTCATTGAGAGAAAAGGGCAGGAAAGGTTCCTCTGCCTCGCCCTCCGATCACTAAAATACAGTGAACTGGCTCCAAATATACTTTTGCAAGTTAGTTTTTTCCTTTCTCGGATAGGAATCTGTTCTCAAACAACATGGACCCAGTGTAACTAAAACCCCCCCACCATTACGCAACCATACCACAGCAAATCCTCACCCTCTCTCTTCCCCACACCCTGGCAAAATCAAACTTTTATACAGTTCCAGCGGATCGCAGTTTGGGACAGTAATGCAGAAAACAAATATGCACATCTCACAGCAAAAGGGTGTCTCACAAGGTCGTGTGAAATACAAGCGACATTACTGACTACCTTTGAATGACACGCGCTACAGAAATAGAAATGCCTGTATTAAAGCAGAGCATTTGGGCTCCTACATTGCCATCATTTTTCTTCTTAGCATCAGTATTCTGGCAAGGAGAGTAATTTATATATATAAAAAGAAAAGAGATATATATAGTTATATGAAGAAAAAATATCTACCCAATAGCATTTTCAGTTGTTTGTTACAGGATTTCCCACCAGTTTATCAGTTCAATTAAAACTGTAAACCACGAAATTGAAAGGCTGCAATGTCTTTCACTCACGTCCTAGCCCTGTGAGGATGCTGAACATTCCTGGGGGGATTTACACGTCACCACACCTACCTGAACGCTGGAAACTTGGAGACAGAGCTAAAGCTTATAAAAATTGATGAGATACATTGCAATGATGTCAACTGGCTCTGGAATGAAACCCTTGTGGTGATGGGGGGATGGGTAAGGCTGAAATGTAGCATTCTGTAAAAATAAAAGCCCTGCTTACAGATATGAATATTAAGCTCGAAAGCACTTAAATATAAACTATTAAAATAATTTGCCAAATGAGGTTGGGTGCGGAGGGGATTGTGCAAAAAAAAGAAAACCTAAAACCATTTCTCTCTTTTGCATTCATTCAAACAATAAAAAAGCTGGCTGAGAGAAAAAGTAATCTGAAACTTTATTAAATTCAATCTTTCTTCAGTCTTTGTCCTAACTACATCAGACTTGGATTCCATCTCTCACTCAAACATTCTTAATCTGAATTTGTTTGTCATGAAATGGCTGCTCTTTCACTGTGTCAGATTAATGCAGCCATTACAGGACTGTCATTTTCATTGAGCGTAGCTGGACTCACATGCATTTCATTGTCACACAACTATACCCAAGTAGATAAGGCTGTATGTAATCATCTAAAGAAACTGAAGCAAATACAATAGCACAGGCCACAGTGGAGACATTTTCAGACAGTGCCTGAAGATTAAAACCATCAAGAGAGCTACCTTAGCTTTAATCTACCATTAGCGCTGCTACTTAAAGCATCCTATCTAAAAATGTACAATAACCTTTATAGCACATCATTTGCCTTCAGAAAGTGCTTGCCTCAGGTTTTCAGGATTTCTGAGTCAAAACACACCAAGCCAGACGGCTGTACTGACAGTGCTCTACTCAACCCCTAAATAACTCCTAATTTCACAGCATTGCTCTATTGCTTCTTTCCCAATAGGACGTAGGCTAAGAGCTCCAGTGCACTGTGCATAAAAACTTAGCAAGAGCCACAGCAATTGCTGTGAAGGAAAGGCTGCAGTAATTTATTAAGTTTCTGCTTGGATTTTACACCCCCAAGTCAAGAGGAGTAAATGAGGGAGGAAACTGATGCTCTGCATCTAGAGAGCACCCTCCTTATCCCAACGATGCACCTGATTCACAAAGCGTATTCTTTAACCCCTCACCCTTGGATCCATGCCCAACACATGGTAAATGGAAATAACACAATATGAGAAACAGCTCTGTATAATCAGACCTTTCTGTTGCACCCAGGAGGAGGACAAAAAGTGGAGAATACTGCTCCTTTCTCCCTCAGATAAAAAGAACGGTTGAACAGGCTGACTCATGCAACACAGTCACCATACCAAGGAGATGGGCTGATAACACTGATACATCACTAACACTTGTTCTACAGTACTTCCTATAGAACAGTACAGCAAGGGAATAGAGGTAAAAATCCCATTAAGGAATATATGAGTACTGATTTCCCATTAAGGAATAAATGAGTACTGATTTCCGACAAATCAGAAGCCACAAAATAAAGAACTGACGTCAGTCACTTCCGCAGTCACAGAAATAGCAAAGTATTTAAAGTAGTACCTTGCTTCAAGTAATAGCCATTACCAGTTGCTTTAGAGGAAGATGCATAAAAAAAATCATCAGGACAGTTTAGTCTCTAAAAAGGTGACCATAGGAAAAATGTCTTGCTAAGTCCTGTCTACTGGCACTTTCCTTCAGGTCAAAGAACGAGGGTTTGTATTATCTATGAACAAAGTGATCTTACGTCTCTCAGAAGAATTTCACCCAATCCCTACGACCGCTGCTCAGTGCTTGGCTTTCTGGTGTTTTGTGACGGCAAGTTCCATCTGATAAATGGCACCAAATGTGCCCGAAGTATTTTGTCCTCTCAGGAGAAAACAGATTGCTGCAATTCAACCTGCTCCCAAGACATCAGGTCCCCTTGGATCTAGCAGCAACTACTCATATCCATGCTAGGTGATCTAAGTGACACCCACTGATAACTTTTCATCAGCACTGAATGACATCCAACAATCCTACCTTCCTCTGTCTCCAAACCACTGTAACAGCACACCGTTCCTCTCACCTATGATAATTTAGTTCTCTAAGTCTTTTTGAGATACCTTGTCAAAAGTTTAAAAAAAACCTGTAAACATGGTATACACCGGTTTTTCTTTAACCACACTTTGGCTGACATATAAAAATAAATATAGTAGAAAGAGTCACATCCATCCTCCTGAAACTCTGTGCTAGCTTGCAGATGAAAATAAGCAAATGCAAAGTCTAGAGTCTAGTTCCAACCAAGAAGAACTAGTTGTAACAAGTAGAAAATAAAACATCAAGGGAGGCCAACTGAATGAAGCAATTACCAGATTGTTTTTCAACTGTCTCAACTGCTTCTTTAAAAGTTTCCTCCCTTTCATTGTTATTTTTTCACATTTTGGATTTCTCCTGCAGGCACACATGAAATGAGGTAACTCCTAAAGTAAGAAAGGAGAGGGGCTGGCTTTCATTTGGCTGCCAGTAGATACGTGATCTTTCTTTCCCTTAGCTGGTTAACTGTGGGCTCCAGAAAACAGACCAGTGCTGGCAATTTCTCAACACAGCATCTTGCAGAGATTTTGGCTTAAAAGCCTTCCACAAACCTACACAACAGCAATTTACCAAATTCATTCTAGGACCAGGTGACCTTCATGGTATCCTGATAAACTTTTCTCCTCTCTAGTCAGATTTGCTGATTTTTCTTACAAGAGTCAGGAGTGAAAGACTGAAATGTACTGAACATTAATAATTATTTTCAGGCTACAGCAGTCAGGCATAAATATACCTCCTTATAAATCAGTTGATTTTGTTCTAGGTTATAAGAACAGTAATGGAAATAAATCCATTATAAATACAGACAAGGCTGTAAATAACAACTTATGTTTTATAGCCGAATGTAAATAGCAGGACAGAAACTCCTGAAACAGACAAACAAGTCTGACTTCTATTATTGCCTTACATAGAAGTTTTCAAGCCTGACGGACTTCGAAGTGTTTCACAGTACAAGCACATGAAAGAATCAGACAATTCTGGAACAGGGGAGAGCAGATAGCATAATGCACATCTCTCAGAAAGATTTCTTTTGGGTTAAAACAACAGGAAGTTTGACCCTTGTAAAAAAGTCTTCGAAACATCTGCAATAAAATCTCTTGGTTCATATTTGTATGTGCTTCATGTCTCCCTGATAGGAAGGGAGAGAAGTAAAACTGGGCTAAGTACAGACTGTGAGACAGGGAAGGTGATGAGAACATCAGCAAGAACGATGTCAGAACTGTCTAAAAGTGAAGAAAAGGGAGTGAGAGAAAGGCCAGAAATCTGTGCCGAAGTTGAGACTCCCCGATGAATTTTATGTTGGCATACTACTGGGCCTATGCACAGAGTCAGAGGTGGGACAGCCAAACATGGCATCATTCACAAATGAGCCATGCCACCAGGCCAAAGGGAAGTAAGAAGGATACACGAAAAGTAGTACCACCCATGAAGATTTCAGGCATGTGTACATTGCGTTCCCCACCCACCAGCCAAGTGAAAACCTTGCTGGAAGCATTCAAACTGCCCAACCATTTTCCCTTTTATTAAGCTTATTCAACAACAAAAAGGCTAAAGCACCTGTTACAATTCTTCAATCCAGTGCACCCATTACTATTTTTTTAATGAACATATTTTGACTTGCAAAGCAAAAGTGGCTTTGAGAAAAGAAAAGGGTAATGCACATAGTGAATGGATGTGGAAACCTAACACAATTGGTAATTGATCTTGGATCAGGAAACAGCTTTCTGTTCTTGGCGCTCTTCCCACAACTGAAGCTCCAACATGCTACAACTGCACAATGGAATAAACACTAGTACCAATGAAAACAAATGACGGTAGCTACTACTTACCATATACAAATCCTCGTTGATGCCTAGATATTTCCCATTACCACAACCAACATCCGCCACTATTGACCCTTTTGGTAGTGACCTGAGAAACTCTACAATTCGGGGCCATGGGCTATGCCTGGTACTGCTGAAGTGTGTGGCAATCTCTTCGTACACCTTGTGCACATATTCTTGCTCCAGCCTTGAGGCCTCCATCTCACTGTGGGGAAATGAAGGTGGTACCTGTCTTTGCTGTCCTTTCTGGCTGTCACAGACAGATGGGTAAACTAGATATAGCAACAGATACACAAAAAATAAAATTTTTTAAAGTCTTTTTTTTTAAAGTTGGTTGAACTTATTTAGCAAAATAAAATTAAAAGTGAAATACTAAAATGCAAAAAAATGCTTCATTCCTCCTTTACCTTTTAAAAACTGAAATGCAGGTCAAACTGCAGAAGTGTTTGATGACCTTAAAACAAGCAACCCGCCCACATGTACCAGAGGCCATTTGCAGTGATCATTCATCCTGCTGTGTTAACGAGGTTTATGTTTTCAAAACTGAGACAATGCCCCTAATATCAAAGATCATGACATCATTGCAATTCAGCCTCTGAAATTCTGTTCTGAGGGCACAAATGGACTTCAATTCCATGTAATTGTTGAGCCACCTATCTATTATTATCTGTCCTGCCCTAAGGCACTTACATGGCTCTATCACTACTGATCTGACTGCTTCTTCTCTAATGCACTTATTTTCACAAAATTACAGTCCCCTTCAAACAAAAGACAACAAAAACTGATGGGAACCTGAAGAATAATAGCTACTTCTATTCTGGTACATTATTCCAGCGCTTGAGGTCCCAATGAAATGCCAGATTCCAGATTTACTTGCCTGGCTCTAGAGCAAGCCAAATGCCTTCCTGCATAGAGAAACTACAGCAGCCAAATGGATGCAACCAATTCAAGCCATGCAGTATGCCTAACCCTGAGCCATTCAGAAATGGCTACCAGGACTGCCAAAACTACTCAAAGGGATAAACCAGTTTGCTCAAAAAAAATGCTTACATGTTGGTAATAAATAACAATTTTGACCTGAAGATCATCTCAAGACACTTACTGCAATTGCAAGGGCTTCTCCTCACTTTCCTGAATGTAAATGATGTCCTTGTTTCTCTTCGATTTAGTGTTAAATCTCCAACATCAGCAGTGATTGTTCCAACTTTCTGCCCAAGCTCAGATGCTTGAATGACATCATATTTTCGGGGTGTAATCCTAAAACAAAGTAACAAAAAATAAAAGAATAATTTGCATCAGAAAAAAACAATCCATCTTTATAAGGAGGCACTTCTTAACTACTGTGACAAGTGTGATTACAACATGCTATTTAACGTACTGCTGCTTCTCAGTTTTCAACTCAATCAATTCAGAAAAAAAAAAAAAAGAGGTGCTGACATATAAACTAATGACGTTAATTAAAGTGTTATTTAATTGCAAGTAATTACATTTCCTTTTCCTCCCTCCCTTTCCTTCTGTAAAGTTTGATTGTTTATTTTTCTAGGACTTTATCTGGGATATATTTGTCAAAGCTAAAATACACTAGTGAAAATGGTGGCTATGGGCATAAAAGCATAGCTGAGCGCTACATTAGCAGATCGAAGTTTCTTGTTACAAACGGGCCTCTCCAAAGAATTCTGGTTTGCAACAGAATTGCTTTTCCATTTATTGACAACAGAAGATGCAAAGAAGTAGCACTTGGGAGATTTGCTAAAATGCCTAAAGGGGAAACTCTGCTATAGATGTTCTTTCTTGACCAAAATCTATCTATCAATCAAGCAAACTGGGAGCATTGCTTCTTAAGCTACTTCTGGATTTGGCACTGATCTTAATGGAAAACAAAAACATTTTTGCAAGGGCAAAATTCATAAAATGAAAGTGATTTGGAACCTTTTGGGGTGACAAAAGTTTCAAGTATTTTTATGAAGAGATTTACATTACAAAAAAGTACCAAACCAAGAATTTTTAATAGCTCTACAAATGGATCTCTCACAAAGTTGAGAAGAGGAAAATGACAAAGTAAAATGTGGAACACAACATGAGAGAAGAGAAACAGCTGCACCCACGTGTGGTTTCCCATCACTTGCACATGGGAAAAAGTAGATACTCTTGCAACAAAATGGAAACTCTTCAGGGAAATAGCTTAGCACTTCAAAACTGTTACTGTCACACTGAAACGCTTCCTGAACTTAGTCATCAAGGAGATTAATGCAGAAATTTCATCGGGGGGGGGGGGGGGGGCGGATCATCTCTAACAAATTGGCCTCTCAGTGAAGCCCCTTCAGAGCTGCTGACTTCAAAGTACTTGATTCCCAGCAGGACAAATTGTCAGTATAAAACTGACTTCCATATTGGTTAGCTGAGTTCAACTCTCACAGGTTGAGCCAAAAGGGGGAGAAAGTCTCTTACATCTTTTCATAATGCAGAACATTCAGTCTCATCTCAAATTTCTTTGGAACTTCTTTGCAGGTCACATGAAACTGTTGACCAGTGCCTGTACTTCACCAAGAAGAACGATCCGAATGCCAAGAAGGCAGCCTGCAGCCTGATCAGCATTCCCATGCTTCGCTGTATTCCATCTTTCCTGCCGCAGGCAGGGAAGCTGATCTCTAATCGAATCACACAGAAAAAGAGAGCAGGTCCTTTCTGTCTGGCAATCAGGAAGCAGTACATTGATGCCATCTACATGTTGCAAAAAGGAGACACGGAGCAGCCCCAAGAATGCAAATCTCCCAAAGGTAGCCATGGAAAGGATGGGATCTAATAAAGAACTGTCTTGTTCATGGCAGATAATGAAGCTATAATGAAATAATCAGCGGAGGACGCCCAAGACTCCCTGGACAGGAGAACTTCAAATCCCGAGTTTGCAGATTTTCTTTTGTACCTGCAGCAATAAGCTAAGCATAGCAGCTAATATTTTCAGAAATAAGTCTTCTTTTTCAAGGTTAGTTTCAACTAATTTCCTTTTGCCTATACTACAAGCAAGAACTCTAGACAAAGCCTGGGTTAAAAACAGGCTTCCCAATACCAAAAATAAAATGCTGCACATCGTCTTGCTTGGCACAGAGTTATTTTACTATTGCAGTGTCAGGAATTGTGTTTTGCCAGGTTACCCAACCAAAAAAGAACCTCATCAGAAAAAACATCACAAATGAACCTCATCAGAAAAGCCGTAATTTTACTTTCACCTATGAGACAAAAAGAGCACATATCTTTTGCTCTATTTGATGACACTGTATAGCTTATTTCTTAACCATATGTTTCTCTTTGAGAGAGAAGAGAACAAAAAACATTTTCCTGTGCACTTTGTTAACAGGGTCAAAATGAAGTCTCTCATTCCCCTGGCATTCAAATATACACATTGAAAACATTTCCAGAATAATTCCAAAATTGAACCATTTGCTCTCCAATTTTACTTCTGAGGAGTAGATAAAAGGCATCACAAATGATCTTAAATACATCCTGACGTTATGTATGCAAGTGAATTAACTACACTTGCTCGCTGGATGATTAATCTTGTTGATTACAATAGTATGCTTCACCAGCATGATGGAAAGCTTATTCCAGTTGAGTATCTTGACCCACTACTGCTTTTAAAAATATAAGGAAAAACTATTTTTAGGAAAGGCGGACAAGCACTGGGACAGGAATAACTTATACATGAGTAGAAAGATCTGGGATCTTCATTTTAAATATAGCTTATGTCATCGGTTCTCAAAAGACAACCATCACTTGAAGGTACAAGTGAGTTAAGTAATAATCTCATTCCAGTTCTTAGTAGGCATGTACACTACCTGAACTGCAATGCCTGCTGGCAAGTACTGCAAGTGCCCTGCGTGCATCCTTCCCCCTCCTGGGAGTTTTGCTGCCCAGGGCCAGCTTGGAAAGAGCAGAGCTGGTGACCTTGGAGAAAGCTGTCATGAAGACAGCCAGAAGCCTCAGCAAGGGCCACCCCTCCTTCCCCTGGGAGCTGCTTTTAAGCAGAGGCTGTCCCACTGGGCCTTGCCCCAGCTACAGCCCCAGATGCATCCCCAGCTGTGTCTGTGCATGGACACTGCTCCACTGCTCTGGGCCTTAACCCCCAGACTGACATCCCAATCTGGCCTCAGCCCAGTCCCATGGAGCTGCCCGATGCCCGGGCTTGGGGGCTGCCCCCCAGCTCCCCAGGCCAGCAACATCACTGACATGGAAACTGCACTATGTTCTCAGAGTTGTAGATAAACTTTCCAAAAGACAACTGACAGTATTTGACAGGACAGAATAAAAAGCTTATAATGCTGGTATCAGTGTTCAGTCTTGTATACCAAAAAACAAAGGACTTCACTGCCCTGGGCTTCTATAACGATGCACGTCAGGAGTATCAGCTTCTTTTTACAACTATTTAATTTAATGAGGGAATATACAGGTGGTATAAGCACTCTATAAAAATGAACAATGTAAAGGTCATTGGGGAGTTCATATTCACCCTTCTTCATAATACAAATTAACCAGCAAAATTAAAAGGCAGAAAATCTTCTGCGAATAAAAGGATTTGATGTTTAATTTACACAAAATGTAACTAGTGTCTTCAACTGACTGCTGTAACTGCTTGGGTCAGACAAAGGAAGAAGCATTTACCATTGGCATTTCTGTCCAATATGAGGGTTTCCACATTCTCCTGAACTGCACTACTGTCACCCTCAGAGCTCGCCAAGATTTTAGCCTTTTCGCCAACTTCAGCACTCCTATTGTAAGTATCTCCCAGTGGTACATGATTTAAAAAGCATGTATTTAAACTCTACAATAAGCAAAGCCTCAAGATATATTTCAAGAAATCTCTTTTCCAGGATCCCAAACCTACTCAGTACAATGCAGCCTTATCAGTAGTGCATCCCTAAAGCAGCTTGGAAGAGCTCAGGAAGACCCCACTTTGTCACCCTCATGCCCTCTGTGCAGGGGAAGTCACTCTCTTAAATCAGCCCTTCTCTAAAGCCTTTGGCATATGTAATCCAATGGGAAAAGCTGTGGGCTGAAAAGAGAGAAAGGAAATGGTGAAGCTAATTGCACTACAATCAATTCTTTGCCAGCTCAGAGTCATTGAGGACTTTCACACCGCCAATGTAAGTGAGAGTGATTTCTGAGCGAAACTTCAATCGTGGTTAAACCACGACACAGCAGCAGGAAACTGTAGCTCAGGGACTGGCAATTAGCTTCCTAAAATCCCCATTTTTTTCAGTTTAACCTGAGCAGCATCTAGGCAGAGGAGTGAATTTGTGTATTAATTATAATACTTGTTTTCTTTCAAGCAATTTTAAATATAGAATGTCATTAATAAAGCAAACAAACAACATACATTATTCTTCTATTATCAGCAATGCAGGAACTCTTACACATACCCATGGGTCCACAGGTATCTGGATTCTCCAGCCATCACCAATAAACTGCATCGGGGCAGCATAATTGCCACTGTATGGCCATCAGGGTGTTTGAAATCCATCACAATCTAAAAAGAAACAAAACCAGCCACCACAAATGAGCATGACAGCTTCATATACATGCCAGGCATTCTTAAGTCCTAGCTTGCTTTGCCTCTTCAATGTGTTCATCAGAATATTGCCACAAAACAGCTAAGTATTTCCTAGGGATGCAAAAGCCTCTAGGTTTCTGTCCTTAAGATCTCTGCCTTTCAGCACTGTGTTCAAAAATCTGAGGCAGTCACAAATATACGTGTGTATACAGATAATTAAAATACTAAAAATACACACCGTTTAATCTCCATGTGTACCTGTGAGGTAGGAAAGGATTACTACCCCTCAACTGCATAAGAGGAAGACAGGGCTCCTTTGCTGTAACTCAGGCATCTGAAAGTTAGGTTCCTGAGCTAAGGCAGTCAGCTACTGGTTTTTTGTGAAGTCTATGCAGAGAGAGACATGTATCCCCACAGAGTGATTCATCCTAGTCTAAAATGTAGAACTAAGTGATGTGGAATGACCCTATGCCCTCTGAAAATGCCTATCCGTTCACAGCAGATCGAGCTGAGACAATTAACTCATAGTAGTTACATAGAGTAGATACATAACATTTAGATAACCAGTATTAGGTGAGAGAAATAATTTCCAACCTGCCCACATTCTTGGAGGTTTGCAGCACAAGCAGCACATGCAGTCTCCCAAGATCCTGACTAACATGCGAACTACCAGACCATCCTTTTATTATTTGCCACCTGGTTTCTAGCCATGGCAATATACTGAGGTAACGCTTTCAGCTTTATTCCAATTTCACAGCCCAGATGGCAGTGCTACATTTTGCTTCTGCTTGGGCTAGGAATGTTATCCTTTTACATTTCCCAAATGAGAGAAACTCTTGCTGTGGAAAATAAGGAGCAGGTCATTTAAGCAAGCAAAATGAGTTACAGAAGACTTACCAAAAAAGAAAAGTGGTCAAAAACTATTCAAGTCAGCGGTTCCAGCTACACTGGAGAATTAGCACCATGAAAATGCTGCCACCTGATTTGTAACCTACTAAATATGCAAATTAAAAGCAGACTTACTACAGTATGCCAGATCGAAACAAATTAAGCTGTTCTGCTTCTGCATACAGACACATTTAACAAAGAGAAAACAGTGGTGCAATGATCAGTAAATCAGCACAAAAAAAAATGCCAAGACAGAGACTGAATAAGCAAGACTTCTAAACACTACAAATTACCACTTAACAACATTTACTATTTAATGTTGTGCACACTAGAGCACAATGTAAATGCACAATGGCATTTACATTTTTAGGAAAAAAATTATTTGCACTGTAGTACCACCCACATAGAGTGACACAGCTTCTCCTGTTGAGCTATCTAAATTTAAGGCAAGAAATGACGAGGGTGACAAACAGTGGGGCTGAAAGGGGAAGATAGATACGGGGGAACAGGAATAAAGCCTACCTATAAGCTCTGATTAATGATTATGAAACACTTCAATAGCTACACAAATAGATGAATGGCAGCCAGTTGCTAATATACTCCTTCACTTGCACTAAGCAATTTCTTCTAGGTATCCTCAAAGAAGCATGGGGTGAAGGAGAAAACACAGTGGCTTCACAGATCTGATGGGGAGGTTGTCCCATAAAGCACGACTAGGTGCAAGCCTCTGTAAAAAGATGTAGCTATGCGGCAAGGCAGAAAAACCAGAGGATGACTAATCAGGACCAGCAAGTAAGGAAAGGAAAAGCATGAAAAGAAAAGAAGTGGGGAGGGAAGTGGTTGGACGAAATGAGTGAGATGGTATCTCAGTCTGTTTGTTGCCTCTCTGGCTCACTGCTGTTGGGGGACAGGTGTGAGGGGACAAGACAGAGACTGGGTTCTTCAGAAATATCGCAGAATAAACTGAACGAGAGACTGTCCAGATTCTTTCCTGGAGGCTCAGTTACCCCACTGTCCCTCTTTCTGAGTCAGTAGTAGCTACAAAACCCTATTCTTGCAGATGATGTTCAAGAACAGCACTTTCTCCAAGAGTCAATGATTGCCAGTTCTATGGGGTCTCCTACACTTCCAGTTCTGATCTCCCTCCAGGCCCTGGAAGAGGACCTCACTCCCTTTCACTCCTCTGCGCACCAGGCTGGGGGACTCTATATGAAGCAGTGGGAAACGGTTCCACCAGCTCCCTGACTTCTCCACTGCTTTACCTCATGCATCGCCAGTTCCTTTTCCCGCACCAACTCCATGGCCCCTCAGAGTCTCTTAGCAGAAGATGTTCCTCAAACCCTGTCCTGTTAACAACTGCGCATCCAAAATAGCAGAGATTCAGAGTACTTTATAACAGATAGCACGTTGGGAACAAGAGGCCACAAAACTGTCCCTGGTAGCTGGATTTTCAGGCAGAAGTGGCAGGAAAATAGAAGACAGTAGAAGAGGAGAGCATGATCTCCTGGATGAATTTCAGCTATGCCAAGTCAACAAGAAATATGTGAAACAAATTTCTGATCGTGCAGAATTTGAGGCTGAAAAGCAGGACCTATTGTACGTAACACCTGGCACAGGATAGACACTAGTCCTCACCAGCACAGGATCCCAGCTCTGTCCCTGTTCCCTACTTTTCCATGGAGGAAAAGCTTCTGTATTATCATCTCACACTGTGTGGCTGCTCCCCTTCTAAATGAATTTCATCCTTATGATAAGCAGTGATGATTTGGGGAGGAAAATATAAATAAAGGATTAATTTACATGCAAATGGGCAATGACATTGAGTAATTAGCAGTAATTGGAAGAGTCAAAAATCCAAATCCAAAACTGACTTTTAATTACGAAGCAGACAGAGATTCTCAGCTAGAATGTCTTAAAGTTTTGCACTTTTTCTATTAACAACAAATTTGACATTCAGACAGAGAATCAAATTTAAGGAACCCATTGTGAACATCTGAAGAAAATTAGTGCAATTCCTATGCTTCATTCCTTTATCTAGAATAACTTTACCTGAACACTTAAAAAAACCCGAAGCAACAGTATTTCTTCTTTTCTTTGTCTACAGTACAGTAAAGAACATTTAACCCAGAAGGGTTTTTGAAGAACTCTGGTCTTATCTCTGAAAAGTCTATTACTGACTGAAGTAGATACCATTCCTACACTCCTATATGTGTCTTTATCCTGGCAGAACATTCTAAATTGTCACTGTCACACACACACGCACACAAAAGATTAACACATTTGATCCTCTTTTTAATTTACTAAGGACTCACAATCAATAAACCAACTCTGCTACTGCTGAATCAATCTGCTTCATGACAGCTTTGCTCCGCAGGAGCTATTTCCAATTACTATTTTCGTTTTTACCTATTTTCTTTCTTCTCTTAGGTGGCAGAGTCAATAAAGATCAAATTTCCAGCTAGCCCATGGTGCATCATCCAGGGATTACATTCAAAAATAAAAATAGTGGATGCTTCGATCTTATACAACTTTTACCTTCTTTCTTTGTACTATCGAAAAAGTGTGTTTCTATATATACAGCAAAAAACTTGAAAGAAACAAACAGCTAATAATACCTACTTGTGGATTTAAATATCTTGTCATGATGCCAGGTCATTTAAGAGAGAGTGCTCATGACAAGGGAGCACATGAAGCAGTAAACAGTTTTCAAGGATGGCTAAACATCAAAGCAAAGTGACACCCACATCATGAACATTGTTCCTGTGGCATAAAATACAGCAAAATGCAAAAACCAGAAAAGAATCCAGCTTAAAAGAAAAAGGGAAGAAAGCATGGGGTTTTTAACTCCTGAGGGAATGAGAAGTCTGCACCGCCTTCCAGTGCAGTGGTACTGCACTACATGAAAGAGCAGCAGGATGGAGGTGAATGACTGGTCTATCAAATAAGTAATGATCCAAAGACAAAACAGAAATAATGCAACGGGACTATAAGGACGTCGTCGATAAGGATTTCACGGCTACAGCATGGAATGACAACACTGTTTTTTCTAAGCTTTGTCTCCAAGGCAATTTGTATTTGATGTTAATAGACTACCTTAGACGAAACATAATCTAAAGCTAAAAAAAGTACAATGTGGAATGCTTCTCAAATCTCTGACGTTATTTACTGAATTTTCAGATAGCAAAGACACATTATCAGCCTACATAGCAGTTTCCCACATGTAAAACAGATGAAAAAGAATGTCTACTTCAAAGACAGCTGAGAGGTTTAAAGCCCACACATGGAGCTTGAACAACACAGTGGGGCTCTATGCAGAGACAAGAGCCTGCTGGCTTACAGAGGACTGAGGCAATCAATTAGTAATACACAGTGCCTTTCACTGCAAAAACCATGCTAAATTCCAAAATTTGGAATTCAGAAAAATGCTGAATTTTAAGGGGAAAAAGAATGGGATTATCTTTTTCGAATAATTCACATCATAGGAAATTTATCTTATGTAACCTATGCTGATGTTTACATCCTATATCATGGTCTCTAGCCATACTTCAGAAAATTAGTGCAACGTTGACAATCATGATGATGAAAAATTTCAGTACTGCCTACCACAAAGATCTCTCAACACATGCATAGGCCTCCCCCATATCAGATTTACACCAAAGCATACCACCTCCTTGCTAAGCCTGCTTATCTACTTAGATAATGATGATGATGCTAGTCAGATGCTTAATACACTTACTAGGTTTTTTTTCTTCAAAAATTGTGTTCAATTTTCCATCCACGCAATGCATTACTATTTTCCTGAATTTTCTGTGTCATTTTAAGTATCTATATATTTCTTCCTCTTAATTGAAGTCTAGCATATGAATGTTTAAAAACTATTTCAATATACGGACAGTACTTCATTCTTTTCTCTCTGAGGTCTCACCTTGTTAGGATTTTCTTGACAACCCCGAGGAGGAGAGTGTATCCGCTGAACAGCATATCAGTATCTCTCCTAGCTCTTACGTATGTAATTGACTCCATGACACAAATTCTCTTGTTGTCTGTACTCTGTTTACAAAATTCAGGTAGTGCGCAAGAAGATGAAAACTACTGCAATTTCCACGCTAACTCCTGTTGGATGGAAGAGCTTCCAATCCTCTGCAGGGCTTGTCACAGCTAGCTGGAATATACACCACTCACTTTTGTACCTGGGGATGCATCTCTTGAGGTTCACCAACTCCAAGTTATTAGAAGTGTTTCAACCAGTACAACACCAACCAGGAGAGCTGAGCTATGCCATTAACTCCTTTACTGTGCCTCATCACTATCATTGCCATTGAAGAATAACTGCAGTGCTGAAATTTAGCCACTCCGGGTACACCTACATTTCTAAACAAAAGATGATACAAAATGTTAATAAACACCTACAAATTTCAAAAGAGCCTTCATAACTAATCCCCCAAAGCTCTAATCCCACAGTGTGCAGAGTTATGTGCACACCACCTCTTCAGAGGCCACATGGGCCCCCAGCACTCACCCCGCTCCTGGCAATGGGGGCTCCCCTACTCGCACACCCCTCCTGTGAGATGAGGGTACTCCCCCCACACACACCAGTGACAAAGGTCCCCCGGTCTCACACACAGGCACCCCAGTGTGTGTCTCCACTGCAGCACCCCGTGCTGTCACCCCACTAGCTGGATGCCGGCTCCTCGTGGTGTCCATCGGGGCAGCTGTTCTGCCCAGCCTCAGCAGAGGTTGGGATGCTGGTGGTACTTCTGGCAGCGTCACACCAAGTTTTGACTGCTGCTGTTGCCGCTCCAAGGTCTCTCCCTGCTGCTACAAATTTTTATGCCTCACTCATACGTCTTCGCAGGCTGACTCTTCTTTGTTTCAAAAGCCTCCTTGCAAATGCAGAGTTACTGTTTAATCTTGCTGATTGAACAGCCAGACTAAAAGAAGAACACAACAAACCTAATCCATTAAAGACTACCCATCAAATATGCCAGTTCCTAATAACTCTAAAAATATCAAGTTTCTTTTGTATGTCAGGACATTATCTGTGGCCTTTCCACCTTCCAAGATCATTACATGTGTTAAAACTCAATGCTGAATATTAGACTCGTACATAAAAGACTTTCAATCCCTACAGTAAAAGGCAATAGTTGCATTACCACTGCTTCCCTCTCTCTGTCACCACAGGTACAAATTTCTCCTTTCTGGAAAACACTATCTAACCTCAGCATATGACCTCGATGCCCTTTTGTGAATCCAGAGACAAAGACTCAAGCAAGTTCCCAACAACATCCAATTTATTCAACTTTGCTAACATTCCATTTTCATCCTTTAATAAATAGCCTCCCTAGCTCTTAGCTTAAACTCTTTTAGGACACAGAAAGCAAGAGGCTAATGCTGTTAGTCTTCATTTAATTTCTTTTATTGACTTAGCCTTCTCTGCAGTATTTTCCATTCTTTCAGTCATATGTCTTCCCTCACATCCGTGGGTGCTACTACACTGACATACAGGCAATTGCATCCACCTACACCAGGGCAGAATGTGCCCCAAATGTATGAAATCACTCGTTTTCCTTTCAAAAGGAAAGGACATCTCCAAGATTTTGTATCACTTGCTCTCTAATGGAGTACAGTTCAATGGAAGAGCACAAGAGGACTCTTCTACATCCTGATCCTAGGGGTCTCCAGAGGGCTCAATCTGTTCAAGATATAATGCCCAGATGTCACAAGAAAGCAGTTCTGCATCCTCAAATACATCTCCTCAGACTTGCGACTTGCACTTAATGTATTACTCTCTGTTCTGAAAGCAAATAATCCTTATTTACATGTTTAATGCTGTACCAAATGTCTACCAAGAAACCACTGTACAAGTCCTTACAATACAGATGCAGCTGTTCTGTAATGAATACAACTTTATACGCAAGCATGACGACATTTACAGGAGTCTGGTGTGCACATCTGTGTACGTGGTGCTGTGGCATACCTGTAATTCTTTCACACGTTAAAAACTTGCAAGTGCTCAAGAGATTTTCAGTATCTAAGTAGAAAAGGAAACACTTCAGGGTTCAAAAAGAGCATATCACCTTTTTAAATCACTGATAATTTACGAATATCTGTGGAAACACACTATAATCAGCGATTTCCATGTTACCGAGTGCAAATACATGTAGCAGGACTCTCTTTACCCATAATTTTATTCCCATGCCACCCTACCCGTACATTTATCATCCTGTCATTGAACGCTATAACCTTTAATTGCAAGTTTTCTACAACAGAAGCTGTGTAAGGGATTGTGAATAGGGTCTCCACATAACATAAATAGTAATTGAAACAGGACAAACTAGGCCTTGGCTGAGTAATACTGCCAAACGGGGAGTAAGAAAAATCTACAGTTTCCTTCCAAGAAAGAGGACCTGAAATACTTACATTCAGGGTGGTACACTCATACCACCTACCAGCATGCCACCGCTGTTGTATAATAGTCCAAGTCCTTACAAGTTCAGGGTATTTCAAGGCATGGGTGAAGCAGGCTGCATGTTCATCATCCTGTACAGTGGAAAACCGTCTTCCCTCACCTCCACAAACACCTTTCTGCACTATTATCACCATAATCTTGCCCCCTATGTACTGAGAAAGAAGTATGGAAATAGTCCAGTGCTGAATATCTGTAATTCAAAAGGACGAAACGATGAGTTTACTTAGCCTGAGTTTGAAACAAAGGTCAGCTAGCCCTTCTCACAACTCCACCTAATAACTGTCCCAGACACATTACAATAACAGAGAATTGTCAGAATACAAGATATGCAAACTGTGCCTTCCCAAACTAATTCTTGCATCATACCTCACAAGAGCTGACAAGGCACAGTTTTTAATCTATTGCTATAGAAACTACCATATGGCCTGTTTCTTAATCCTCTACATCTTCACTGTAAAAGAGAAATCTACTGAGGAACAAAGATCTGGGCATGAATTTACAGAAATGACTTAAAGACATAAAGAAAAATAATTTCTTAGCAGTCAAAAGCATGTAACTCTCTCTCAAAAAAAAAAAAAAAGAAATAATGAAAGCCATCTTCTTGGTTAATGATGTCTCCTAGGGCCATAAAGTATAATTCAAAACATATCAAGACACAGAAGGATTTCTTTAAAATCATTTGAAGAAAACTGCTTTATCAATTCACACAATTGCTATGTTTCACCCCACGGAAGTACCACACATCTGAAATACACATATTATTTCAAAGCAGGTAAAACAATCAAAAAGGAAAAACACATTTTGATGTTTGGATAGGCAGTATTCCAACACTGCTGATTTCCATCAGAAGCAACATCATCTCTTTCTTCTCTCATTCCCTTCATCTGCTTCACTGGCCCAATGAGTGTCCCCACGTAATGCAGCCAAAACTTATACAAAAGGGCTCTACCAGGGCCTCAGCATCTGGCCCTGAATTTACAATGGTTTGCATGAACGTGCACTGCAGAGAGATGTACATAGTAACAGAGGAAGAAGAGGAGGAACAATAACACCTCACAAGGAACTGTGAAGTGTCCAGTTTTCCCTGCTTTCAGCTGCACCATCAACCTTGGCTCCTTCCGGCCATTATTCTGCTGCCCCAGCAAACAGACCAGAGCTTCACCTGCATTACCCCTGCACTGCACCAAGAGGCTGCCTGCCTACTTTCTTCTCCGGTAAGAGCACACACCTCTCCCTTCCTTGATTCAGAATCTTTCTGTCAAGTGTATCAGCATCACAGGTTTGACAGCTCTGGCTCCAGCACGCTTTTAACCACTCTAAATTGCCAGTTCCTCAATGAGAATTTCCAGAGTCAACTCTACTGAAACAAGAGCGCTGTGGAGAAACTCCTCCTGAAACATTCAACATATCTGGAAAGAAAAACAGAAACAGCACATTGCAGAATGCATGGTTTAGTGGGCATGGTGGTGTTGGGTTGAGAGTTGGACTTGATGATCTTAGAGGTCTTTTCCAACCTTAATGATTCTATGATGCTATGATTCTATGATTATAAAAGTCCAGTTCAAAGCCAAGAGAGACAATACACCACAGCAGGAGCTTAACTTGTTAAGCTTGTTTCTTTGCTTATAGACTACTTGTGATTATTATTATTGACTGACTACTTGTCATTTTTACCTGAAATTTGCTACAGTCTTAAAATAGGCTCCTACGATAATAGGGATGACATCACAGGCTAATGAAATTAGATTTCTTTATTGAATTCCAGAACTGCAGTATGGCTGAAATGTAACAGCTAAAGGTAACGACTTTTTAATGCCCCAGAGTTCAGCCTGTTTACTGTTAATTTGTGGCAGACACCAGGATTCCATTTCATGCATTAAGTACTGATCTTCTAAAAATAACATGGGGAATAGAAATAACTTCCACTGATAAACCTCACGCAGAATTTAAAAATTCTTTTCAAAAAATAAAGAAATCTGTAACTACTCAAACAACAACACAAAGGTTTCTATAAAAAAAACTGAATTATATCTCAAGAATGACAAACCAAAACCTGACTCAAAAATAATTTCATCTGTAAAAATATTAATTGAAATGTGAAATTAAATGCTCTGTTAGTTTTCTTCTTCAGTGAAGTAGAATCATAGAATCATAGAATC
>NW_009206421.1:39530-43926 GCF_000690835.1 Fulmarus glacialis | reverse complement strand
CTTTGTGCATCACCAGCGTGTCCGTCCCCACGCGCTGCAGCACCTGCCAGAGCAAAGGAGAGCCCCGGGGACATCCCTGCCACCCCCTTACTCCTGCTCAGGGGACGTTAAGCCACCTTGGGGACAGCAGTGTGGGGTGGCAGCGTGAGCAGCAGCAGCAGCTTGGGGCTGGCACCGGGGGATAATTAAATCCCAATCCCCCACAGGCTATTAAGGGGGAAAGCAGGTGATTTTTGCAGCCTTTTTTATCTGGGACGGGACTCTCTTTACGTTATTTCTTTTTCTGAAGGGACAGGGAAGTGGTAGCCATAAATAAGCAGAGGCTGGGGGGCAACTCAGCCCGCCCCGGGGTTTGGGTAGCACCTGAGCCAGCCCAGGTGGGCTAGGGGAGGCTTTCTGGGGCTTGCTTAGGGACAGGCTGTGATTTAGGAGCTGAGAAATAAGGCAAAGACTCAAAAGAAGCCCAAGACGACACATACGCTTCCTGGGGGTGCCCCCCCACAGCGTGGTATATTGGATTTGGCCTCTTTTTTTTGAGCTGGCTGATTCCCCTGAACAGCTTCTCCCCTGACATGAAAATCTGAGCAACGTCAGAGTCCCCCAGCGCCGATAAACCTCCGCGAACAGGCACCGTGCGGAAAAGAGAGCTTGGAAACGACACATCTCTCAATGTCATGCCAATAAAGCACATCTTCGCTCCCCGGGGTGATCCCCTGCTCTTGCAGGAGTGCAGAATTAGCTTTAATCCTTCAGCGATCTTAAAACCCTGGATAAATGTGATTTTTTTGGATGCTAGCAACCCTGGCGATGCAAAGTCTCGGAGTGTCCGCCCGCCATGGCATCACTCACCACCCGGTACAGCCCTCCCCACCTTACCTCCACCCGGCTGAGGATTTGCTCGATCCTCTCGAACAGCTCCCGCTGCAGCCTTGCCACCGGCACGGCCAGGGCCACCTCTGCTCGAAACAACTTGCCCAGCCCGGGGAGGGCGGCGCTGGACACGGCGGCCTCGGCGTCCTGGGGGAGCAGAGAGCCTGTATCAACCCCTCGCCCAAAACCACCCCGAGAGGCACTGGCTACGTGCTGAAATGCCTTGCTAATAAATCATCCCCGTCCTCTTTTTAATCACCGTTTGGTTTAGAAAGCTATTCTATCTAAATCATGCCACCCTGATTGCTTTTTTTTTTATTTTAAGCTCCTTTCTAGCTAAATGAAACAATTCAGCAAAGAGCTTAATGCACAGTCACCGTAAATAATAACAAAGTCGCAAGCTGTTGGGTTTTTCTGCAGAAATGCTCCTGGTTTTCCCCAGGAACACGATTATCTGAGTTTCCCCTTCCAAGCTTTTTCCTGCCGTCTATTTACTTTGCAGATTTGCTTGCCAACGTGCTGAACGAAGGCTTGCATGCAAACCCCCTTTGCCGTGCATGCTTTTGCATGGCGCCTCTCCTGCACCCCCGGAGAAGGAGGAAGAATAAGAGAAGCAAATCTCCCTTCCCCAGACTCATTTCTCCTCCCGAGAGCTCTTCTGGCACGAAGCAGTAAAAGCAAGAGGCGGCCGGGCTTTACCAGCATCGTTTCTGCCTGCCGGCTGGCGTGCTGCTACAGGGCCGTTTCTCCCTGGGTGATGTAGGAGAGATCCACGCTGGAGAACCGATGTCTCCGGCAGGCTCGGGGCGGGCGGCTGCGGGAGCAAGGCAGAGCAACGGGGAAAGTCCCTCCGGCTTCACCTGCGCACGTGGCTGCGGGTCCAGAAGTGCAAACGGAGCTGGAGCAGAGGGTTTTGCTGAGCCGGAGTCTCGGGTCTTACACCGCCGTTTCCACCACTGGTCCCCTCTTGGGCTGGGGGCTGGCTTGGTGCAGAAAACCTTGCTGTCAGGAGCATCCCTGGCAGTCGTTCACTGTGTCTGTGCCTGGAAAGCTTTTCGAAATTGCTTTCCAAATCAATTCCCAGTAACACTGTGGTACAAATTGCACGTTGCTTGGGTATTATTAACATTGCACAGGCAGCCTTTGGACCAAGCCACGCTTCAAAAAAAACCAGCTGGATTTGCCAATTTTCAAGTCTTTAGGTGAGTGGTGGAACTGGAGACACAGCAGACGTGCAACAAAACGCTGACAAGTGCCTGTGACCTCTGCTAAAAGCTTTGGCTGCCTGCACGGTGAGCCAACGCAATTCACCTTCCCAGAATCTCAGGGGCTCCCCGCTAACCCAGTTTGCCATCAGGACGGAGAATGCTTTTAAGCTACCAGAGAGCTGGAGACCAGCCCAGCAGTGAGAAGACAATTAACTCCGTCCCCCAAAATAAAGGGTCAAATCGTACAGAGAGGGGTGCATTTTAATACGCATCCCTCCATCATGTGTCGCAAGGGGGCTGTGAGCGGGGCTAGGAAATGTGGTACCCAAGTGCCCGGGCTGAGCTTACCCGTCTCCTTCCCCATCAGCCTCTGGATGTAATGAGGAATTCTGGAAGGCAGGCGACGGGATCCTCTCACCACCAGCCCTTTCATGTCCTTCTGTATTGCCGCAACGGCTGGTTTCTTCAAGGCTAGGGAAGAGACGAGCGGGCTTTAGCGAGCATGGAGCCTGCGAGGAAGATGCCGTGGTGCCCCGCGTCTCCGCTGGCGGTTCGTTTGCAGCTCAGACCAAGACTACCCTACGCATGATACAATGCGGGAGGAAAACAGATGTGACATTTCCGAGGGAGCACCTCCCGAGGGGATGCCCATCAGACTTAGCGTCTCCTTTAGGACCCTCATTTCTGCCTGTTTTTCCCCGAGGCGAGCAGTGCTTACCGGGCAGGCGGCGGAGGTGGTCACGGGCGATGCCGCAGCACGGCGCGGGAGCAGGGTTGCCGCCGGGAGCACGCTCCATCCTTTATAGCTGGCCTGAAGGACGGCACCTGATGATAGGACCACGCTGCCAGATAGCAGCTGGGAATGAGGAATACTCCAGGACAAGGCAAGTGAGAAGAGGGACCGGAGGGAATGGTCAGTCCCTGCCTTGCCTCCTGCCCCGGGAAGGCGGTTGTGAATGAACGTGGCTGAGATGGGAGACTTCAGTGGTCCCCGGTGCCACTTGATGGAGGACCGCGGTGGCAAACCCAAGCCGGCAAAGGCAACCGGAGGGAAGGATGGGGTGGGAGTTGAGAGCAACGTGGCTTTGCTCTCGGGGAGCATGGAAGGTGCCGTTAAAGCTCATGGAAAATGGAAACTTCATAGAAGTTATGGTGGTAATTGCTGCTGTTGTAACTCCTCAAGTAACTCCTTATTTTCCTCTTTACTCCCTCCTAATCGTCTGCTGCAGACCTCTGTGCTCACGGTGATGGTGGGACCACTACATCTTTTGGCATGACGTTATTCAGTCCTTCCCCTTGTGTTTTTAATGGCCCATCTTAAAAGGTTAAAGCCAAAACCTGCTAGGTCACTTCTTAAAATACAGCCACGCCGTACTCCTCTGGCCCGCTGCAATACCTGCTTTTTCAAGTGCTTTGAAAACCCCGCTGGATTTTTACCACGGAAAGGCTCTTCCACCTGTATGTCCCTAAGGGCTTGGGTGCTTTTGTTTCACGTAGCATCACTACGGCTCACTTTACCTTCAGTCTCTGAGGCTGCAACGGCCAAACTATTCGAGCAAAGAAGCCAGGAGGACTTTTTGGCTTTAAAAGTGGTAGAAGAGACTTCAAGGCTTGCAATCTGGTGCTGTTGTGGCCAGTGGGTTTCTTGCTGGGATGGGAACAGTCCTCCCGCGGCTGCCCTGCAAGCACTGGAGGCAGCTGCCTGCGGACCCCTGCTCCCTGGCAGCTCTGGGGCTGTCACAGCGGTGACGGGGACAGTCTGGGGAATCTATACGGTATTGCATGTTGATTTACTAGGTGCATTATTAGGAGTGGAGCAGCAAGAGAGATGCCTGTGGATGGCAGAATAACTGCGGCGGAGGGTAATTGAGTATGTAGGAAAAGCAGCGGTAGGAAACGACTGTTTTCACCCAAAGCTGACGGAGTTAAATATGGTTATTTGCTCTTTCTGCCTCATGGTGCTGAGTCCCTTCGGGTGAGTGCTCGCTCCCAGGAGCAGCCACTACCTGCAGCCCGGGGGCTGCGGCAGGCAGCAGCCCCTGCCAGTGCGGGGAGATGGGCCAGAGCAGGGGCTTGTCCCCCTGTCACCCTTCACAGCTTTGTCCCAGGCGGGAGCTGGGGGCTCCGGCTGCCTCTCCAAACACCTTCTGCGTTGCTAATGTCTTTTTTCCTATAGCAAGCATCGCATCCCTTCAGTACTCCCGCTGTTGGCAGGGATGGAGCGGGTGGAACAGTTTCCGAGGAAAACTTCAGCTTTTTTCCCGTTTGGCTCTGCTCTGCTGTGCCGGAGGGGTTTATCCCAGCCCCGGGGACTCGTT
>NW_009206421.1:38970-39447 GCF_000690835.1 Fulmarus glacialis | reverse complement strand
AAGGATAACCTCACGGCACAGCCGCTGTGGCTTGCGCAGCTGCGTCCCGTTGCAGCTTCACAGCTTTCTCCCTCCATTCCTGATTGCTGGGCAGGTTATAACAGCAACCCCCCGCCAGCTGCTGCTCCTTGGATGCTCTGCTGCTTATTTGCGGTCTGCTCCAGGGTGACTTCATACATGGTGGCACCCAGATAAGTGCCTGCGTGCACATCCCATCCTTGCAGAAAAGTCTTGCAGATATGCCTGCGTGATGTGCATGGCCTAAAGCAGCTGCAAGCGCTGCAGCGGGGGCTTGGGAGGTGCCCCACGGCAGCTCTGTGGGAGATTTGCTATTGCCAGGGCTCTCTCTTCCGTGCTGGGATTTACACCGCTGCTTTGGTGAGTTGCAAACCACTTTTTCTAGATTTTTCATGGGGTCTGGGGAGTCACTGGGGCCCAGCAGTTAGGAAATACAATACTTTTTTTTGCAAGCTGCCT